>NC_079190.1:12411004-12598504 GCF_029499605.1 Hyla sarda | reverse complement strand
CTTAATCCTTCCAGTACTTATTAGCTGCTGAATACTACAGAGGAAATTCTTTTCTTTTTGGAACACAGAGCTCTCTGCTGACATCTCTGTCCATTTTAGGAACTGTCCGGAGCAGCATATGTTTGCTATGGGGATTTTCTCCTACTCTGGACAGTTCTTAAAATGGACAGAGATGTCAGCAGAGAGCACTGTGGTCATGATGTCAGCAGAGAGCTCTGTGTTCCAAAAAGAAAAGAATTTCCTCTGTAGTATTCAGCAGCTAATAAGTACTGGAAGGATTAAGATTTTTTAATAGAAGTCATTTACAAATCTGTTTAACTTTCTGGCACCAGTTGATTAAAAAAAATAAATAAGAAATAAGTTTACCGGAGTACCCCTTTTAGGAGTTTAGTAGGAACATGTTTATATTCTGGCTTCTGTGTTGTGCAGATACAAATTCCAGCAAAACTACAATTCCCAGCATGCCCTGACAGCCGCAGGCTGTCAGGGCATGCTGGGAGTTGTAGTTTTGCAATTACATTTTACATACAGTATATGGTCATTTTTGCTTTCTCGCATGTAAAATGGCAACATTGTTAAACTACAACTCCTAGCGTGTCCTGACAGCCAATACTATATGTTAAATAATACACTTTTAACTATATATATATTTTTTAAACTACAACTCCCAGCATGCCCTGACATCGTGCTGGGTGTTGTAGTTGTACAACATAGAAACTAGTTTAAATGTGTTCTTTCTACACTCTTGGGTGTAAAAAGAACAAAATGGCTGTAGGGTATGTAAAACAAAAAAAGTGCAGTTTCACATCCTAGCATGCTGGGAGTTGTAGTTGCACAACTATAAAACCAGCGTTAACATGTTCCTTGAGGGAGGAGGCAAATGGCCGCACTATATGTTAAAACAAAAAAAGGTAACATCTAGGCCTCATATATAAAGATTAAGACATAGATAGGCCTGGTCACCCATAGCAACCAATAAGAAATCAGCTTTCTGTTCTAGTGAGCCAATCAGACTTCAGCTTAGAAAGTGAAAGCTGTGCTCTGACTGGTTGCTATTGGTAACGAGGCCTAGGTTGCCTGTCTGAGGCCTGACTAGCAGTTTTGAGGTTAAGAATGCGATCTAAACTTGATTATTTATTAACCTGTCGTGCGATCATGGCTTCCTGACGGAAATTGTAGGTAGTAACACAAACTGTAGGTGCTGGTCACGTTACCATCATGGCGCCAGATCCCTTTATAAAACATGGCATATTTTCCGGTTTAGGCCCACCAAGGCTTGTACTTATCCACGCCAAAACAAAAAAGTGCTGGGTGAATTACACCACATGTTGCGCAAAATATGTGTGAAAAAGTGCTGTGGGGGTGTGGTCTTCTACACCAAGTGTGAACAGGCCCTTTATTGCATGAATTGGCGAAAAAAAAAGCGAATAATCACAACTTTATAACAAAGTTTTGATACAGACAAAGGACGCGCTCATTCTTTGTTACGGGTCTCAATATGGCTGCCTTGATCTTTAGAGGCGGAGCTATGAGTTGCCACGTCTACATAGTAGTCGTGGATGCATGGCGATCTCCGCGATTGTTCCATTGTATGGAAAATTAACCTACAAAGCGTGAGCGCATCCTGTTAACGTTTCAATGAACTTTATTGGCATCCTGAAGAAAAAAAAAAGACACCACAGGATAAGAAAAACATGTTTTCCTTCTTGCGCAAATAGCGCCACACGTGCGCTCTGGTCGTTTGTGATATTGCAGCTAAGGCCCCTTTCACACTATCGAATTTCCTCAAAGAAATTCTGTGCGGAGTCCTGTGGAGTTTGTCTATGTGGCAGTATTTTCCAACGAAGTGACTCCAGCTGTTGCAAAACTACAATTCCCTGCATGCCCGGACAGTCAAAGGCTGTCCGGGCATGCTGGGAGTTGTAGTTTGGTAACAGCTGGAGGCACTCTTGTTGGGAAACACTGGCCTATAGGAAGGCGCTTATCTACGTGGCAAATTGCCGTGGACCTAAGCGCAAGTTCTGTTTCACTGAGAAGTTTCCTCAGTGTGAACAGACCCTAAGGCCTTGTTCACACTGAGGTAATTCCGCAAATAGCGGGCACCACTTTAAGCATGCTCGGAAATGCGGAGGCCGGAATCGTCATTTCCACAGCAGATGATTCTGCCGCGGAAATTTCGCCAGGTGCAGCAGAATCCCATTGAAAAAAAATGGGACGTTGCTGCTATGGAGTTTCAGTGCAGAATTTTTTTAGGCGGGAAATTGTTGTGCGAACATGGCCCAAGGGTGCGTTCACTCTATGGCATATCCGGTGCAGCAGCCTCCCGTTGTTTTTAATGGGATTCTGCTCCAACACGCACACTGCAAAATTCGTGGAAATTCTGGCTTCTGCCAAAAAATTAAACCAGTTTCTGTGTGGATTTCATCACAAGTCAATTTTAGGCCGCACTTTATTTCAGGCCGAAATTCCAGTGTAAATGTGCCTTAATGTGCTGAGCTGCAATACCAGAAGCAACCCCTGGTTGGGTGGGGGTGCTGTTCAAGTTGAATGGGCATAGACCAAACCTGTGGACTGGTGTGACGGCAGAAGAAAGATGCCATGTTTTGTTTTTATTTTATTTTTTGCCATATTTTCAGTAACGTCTTCTTCTCTCCCAGACTTCACATGAATTTTGCCAATCCTGTTTTTATTGCTTAAAAAATCGTGTTTCAAATGACTATTGCGCCCGGAAGCCGGCTGCAGATGCGCACCCACCCTACCTGACCCCGGCATGGTGTCTGACTTATTGGTTATTACTACTGTAGTCTTAAACTATGACCGGGTGCAGATTGTGGAAGATCACAGCATCTGCTCCTTGATTTAATTGGGAATAAGTGTAATACCTAATTTGTCCTTAGGTGGCGCTGAAGGGAAATTGTCTTTGCACTATGTGATTTATATGATCAGTTTTAGTGTTTATGGGAAATACTTTAACATAGAAGACATGATAATGCTATCAGGAGCTTAGGAAAGCTGACAGCCCGAAAGAAAAAAAAAGTAATTCAGCTTTCCTGAGCTCCTGAAAGTAATGCTGCCAACTATGGCATTACTTTGGAAAGAAAAAAACATTGTGTATGGTAGAGGAAAAGTCTCCCAGATGGCCAATTTGCCCCCCTCCATTATTGTTCATAAATTAGGGAGCACTTCAATTACTTAGCTTTGCTTGGCTCATAAAAGATCACCCAGCTTTCCTTGTGTGTGGAATGACAAAGACCTACTCCTCTTTCCCTAGGCTCCTGATTGTCATGCTGCCTTGTTATGCCTTTCTCTATGACAGGATTCCATATTTGCTATTTAGCCACCCAGCTTTTCTTACCAACTCCGTTCTCCCTGCTGATTGCAATGCTACTTTGTTATGGAATCATATTGATGAGAAAAGCACATTTGCCATTCAGGACACTGGGAAAACTGGGTGACTGATAATTCAAATTCGCTTTTCTTCCCACTAGCAATGCTACCTAGTTATGGAATGATATTGGGAAGAAAGGCTCATTTGAATTGTCAGTCAGAAAAGTGATAAAACACAATAAAAAGGCTAACACTGTGCCACCTATCAACCAGCTTTTCTAGTGTCCTGAACGGCAAATGTGCTTTTCTCATCAATATGATGCTATAAAAAAATAAAATTAAAATAAAAAAAAAAGCAGTATTGCAATCCACAGACTATGGAAATCTGAGCGAGGGTTTGCAATGTCAATCACCCAGCTTTTTTTAGTGTCCTCAATGCTGCCTTCTTATGACATCATATATCAATCATCAGACTAGGAAAAGCTGGGTGACTATAATTTCAGTCCCCCAGCTTTTCTAGTTGCCTGAATGGGCAAGACTCATTCAGCTTTCCTATGCTCCTGAATTGTTTATGAATAAAATTGGGAAGGGAGGCCTAGTTGCCATTCGGGATACTAGTAAAGCTGAGTGACCTAGAAGAACATAGATGGACATAAGTCACCCTGGTAATTTCATAGATGACAGATTGGAATACTGTGAAGTAAAGTAAAATACAGTGCATTGCAATACGGATTGGCCGGTTCATTTTTTAGCGGTCAGCGATTGGAGTTTACGGTCGGTTTCAGTCGTGGACTTATGGCGGACGACGAGGGCGCAGCGAGGAAGCACACGGACGTCACTAAATATACGGACAGTCGGACATTTCAAGGATTTGTGTGAGGATTTGTTTGCTGGCTGCTGAGATTTCTCTGAACTTTTGAAACTTTTTAAGAAAAAACAAAAAAAAGGGCAAAAAAAAACAAAAAACACCCTAACAAAACGGAAGCGCGACTCTGGTGTTTTAGCGTGCGTGTACATAGTACCGTGTATGTATAGGACTGATGATTCTTTTTGTACAGATATTATTATAAATAACGGTTTCCTGATCACCCGCTTTGTATTGTATATGATGTGTATAGAGGTCGATTGTCTCCCTTCGCTATGGTTCTTGTCCATGCCCCCTCCCCTGGTACCTGTGCCCGATGGCTGCTGATCACAATGTCTTGGTGAGACAGAATCTGCCATCATAACCTGACTCCGGAGAACCATTGTGGGTGCTTATAATGGGGGGGGGGACGGGGTGGGGGGAACGACAGGTTATTAAACATCCGTAACCAAAAATACTGCTTTTATTTTTTTTTTTTTATGCCTAAATAATCTGGGGTGAGTGCTGCCCCCTTCCCCAGCTACATGCGTAACAGGGTGCCCCCAGGTTTTGGAAAACTACAACTCCCAGCATGCCCGGACAGCCTTTGGCTGTCCGGGCATGCTGGGAGTTGTAGTTTTCCAACAGTGGTAGGCACCCATGTTACTCACTAGGTCGTGCAGCGTCTTCACATGTCTCTTTTATGTGTCCAGCTTCTGTATTTGGCTCACAAATCCATCTGTTCAGCTCACTCATTCTGATATCCACTGCTCAGGAAGGGGCGTGTCTGAGTCCGCCCTCACTCACCATGCATTCACTTCCTTCCTAAGTCTGTCGTGCTGTGCTGGGTCTCTTCATCCAGTCACTGCAGGCTGCTCTGTAACCCCTCTCCTCTGTTTTCATGCTGCAGTCTGATAGGACAGGAGTGAGCACAGAGGAGTACTAGTCCCGCCCCCTCACTTCCTGGACTTTGTCCCAGCCTTCGCTTCAGCCAGGACATAGATGATGCTGCAGTAATAGCAGTTAACTTATACCGGAATATTGGTATAAGTTATCGGCCCTAACCTCCAGAGTATTGGTATTGGCCCTAAAACAACGATATCTGTCGATCCCTAACTGCTACAACTCCCAGCATGCAACGCTGTACAGCTCCAACTCCCAGCATGCATACAAATCAGTGTTCACATGTTGCTGCCACGTTCTTTAGGGAGAAAGCAAAATGACCGGACTGAACGTAAAAAAAGGCAACACTGTGCAACTACATGTACCAGCATGCTGTATTCAGGGCAATGTTGGGGGTTGTAGTTTCACAACATTGACGTTTTTATACACAGTACGGTCATTTTGCTTTCTCGCGTGTAAAATGCCAATGTTGTACGACTACAACTCCCAGTTTACCCCGACAGTCTGTAACTGTCAGGGCATGCTGGGGGTAGTAGTTGCGCAACATATTAGCCAGTGTGTAAATATATTCCTACTACACTCTCATGTGAGAAAGCAAAATGGCCGTAACATACGTAAAAAATTCAGTTATATAACTGCAACTCCCAGTATGCCCTGGCAAAGTAGAAACAAGTGTAAACATGTTCCTTCCACACTACGAAAAAGCTAAATGGCCGTAGTACATTGTGCAACTACAACTCCCAGCATGTGGAGGGTTGTTGTAGTTCCACAACATAGAAACCAGTGTAAACATGTTGCTGCTGTGCTCTTGAGTGGATAGACAAAATGGCCGTACTGTATGTAAGAAAAAAGGTAACGTCTAGGCCTCTTGTATTTAGACATATAGAGGCCTGGTCACCCATAGCAACCGATGAGAAATCAGCTTTCTGTTTATAGTGAGCCAATCAGAGTTCAGCTTAGAAACTGAAAGCTGAGCACTGGTTGGTTGCTATTGGCAACGAGGCCTAGGTTGCTAATATGAGGCCTGGTTAGCAGTGTTGAGGTTAAGGATGCGATCTATTCATGATTATTTAAAAACCTGTCATGCAATCATGGCTCCCAACTGATTGAAATTGTGCCCTGTCAGTAGTAGGTGCTGGTCACACCGCCATCATGGCGCATCCTGCGCCATGATGGCGTTGCGACCAGCACCTACTACTGACGGGGCACAATTTCAATCAATACCAACCCCCCCTTTTTTTTTTTTTTTTTTTTTTTAAAGACCCTGGCACATTTTTGGGTTCAGGTCCGCCAAGGCTTTTACGTATCCACGCCAAAAAATAATAATAGTGCTGTATGAAAATGTGCTGAGGGGGCGTGGCCTTTAACACCAAGTGTGAACAGACTGTAATGTACCCTAAAGGCCACTGTTAGAGATGAGCGAACTTACAGTAAATTCGATTCGTCACGAACTTCTCGGTTCGGCAGTTGATGACTTTTCCTGCATAAATTAGTTCAGCTTTCCGGTGCTCCGGTGGGCTGTAAAAGGTGGATACAGTCCTAAGAGACTCTTTCCTAGGAATGTATCCACCTTTTCCAGCCCACCGGAGCACCTGAAGGTTGAACTAATTTACGCAGGGAAAGTTATCAACTGCCGAGCCGAGAAGTTCGTGACAAATCGAATTTACTGTAAGTTCGCTCATCTCTAGCCACTGTATGTACTAAATGTCCCAACAGAAATAAGCCAATATAATAACAACTTTTGTATAAAGTTATAAAGCCAACACAGGACAACGTGTGGCTCTAAAGGGGTTACACTCCTTAAAGGGGTACTCTGGCGCTTAGACATCTTATCCCCTATCCAAAGGATAGGGGATAAGATGCCTGATCGCGGGGGTCCCCCGTGATCTTCCACGCCGCACCCCGTTAGAATCCGTCCCTGGAGCGTTTTCGCTCCGGGTCTGATTACTGGCGACCACTTTTAGCGGCTTCCGGAACCGCTGGAGGTCCTCAGGCTGAGTCCATCTCCACCACGAGGACGGAGCATAGTGACGTCACGGCTCCGCCCCCTCAATGCAAGCACATGGGAGGGGGTGTGACAGCTGTCACGCCCCCCCCAATAGACTTGCATTGAGGGGGCGGAGCCTGGACGTCACTATGCTCCGTCCTCGTGGTCGAGATGGACTCAGCCTGAGGACCTCCAGCGGTTCCGGAAGCCACTAAAAGTGGGTGCTGCATGGTGGATCCCAGAGGTCTCCAGCGGCAGGACCCCAGAGATCTGACATCTTATCCTATATCCTTTGGATTGAGGGGATTAGGTGTCTAGGGGCGGAGTACCCCTTTAATATTGATTCCTTCATGTCTAAGGGAGAGTCTCTGTGCCTACATCCACACAGCGATCTCCACGATTGTTCCATTCCATGGAATCTTACATATTAAAAAACTTGAGCACGTTCTGTGAACGTTTCAATAAACTTTATTAACATAATCAAGAAGGTCACAACATATGAAAAACATGGTTTTCTTCTTGCGCAAATAGCACCACCCATCTGCACTGGTCGTCTGTGATATTGCAGCCAAGGAGGTTCCGCAAGGAAATTCTGTCCGGATTCTGCCTTCAGCGGTTCCACTGCTCAGCTGCCACGTTAGAAGTTCTGCAATGGAATTTCCAGCGAAGAATTGGATTTCGGTGAAAGATTGAACACTTTTTTTGTGTTTAAGCATAGAGTGAAAATGTAAAGTTTCTTTAATTGATCCAATAATCGGGAATATGAACCTACACAGAAATAACGCAGCGGTAACCATTGGAAACTGTCCGTATTTGTATACTGCTCGTGGAGTAGTCCATCCTGTATGGGGTAGTAGTCTTTTATACATAGAGTAAAATAGAATTCTATTTTGGTCACGTCCAGTGGTCAGGTCATATTGGGGGTAGTTGTATCCAATGTATAGAGTAAGATTAATTGTATTCTGGTCACGTCCAGTGGTCAGGTCATATCAGGGGTTGTAGTGTTGAAAATGTATAAGAAAATAAGTATAATAGAACTGTATTATGGTCCTGTACAGTGGTCCATTATGTTGGGGGTTGTACTGATCTATATATGGAGAATAGTAGAATTGTTTTCTGATCATGTTTAGTAGTCGGGTCATGTTGGAGGTTGTAGTGTTCGATGTATAGAGTAAACTAGAATTGTGTAATGCTCATGTACAGCGTTGCATCCTGTTAGGGGTAGTTGTCTTTAAAGGGGTACTCCGGCACTAAGACATCTTATCCCCTATCCAATGGATAGGGGATAAGATGCCTGATCGCGGGGGACCCCCGTGATCTTTCACACAGCGCCCCGTTACCATCAGCCCCCGGAGCATGTTCGCTCCGGGTCTGATGACTGCCGATCACGGGGCCGGAGTATTGTGACGTCACGCTCCGCCCCCTCAATGCAAGCCTATAGGAGGGGGCGTGACAGCTGTAATGCCCCCCTCCCATAGGCTTGCATTGAGGGGGCAGAGCGTGACATCACAATACTCCGGCCCCGTGATCGGCAGTCATCAGACCTGGAGCGAACATGCTTCGGGGGATGATGGTAACGGGGTGCTGCGTGAAAATCACGGGGGTCCCCCGCGATCAGGCATCTTATCCCCTATCCATTGGATAGGGGATAAGATGTCTTCGCGCCGGAGTACCCCATTAATGCATAGAGTAAAAAAAGAATAGCATAATGGCAAGATCATATATATATATATATATATATATATATATAATAATAGAAAGCATTGTGTTCTGTATCTAGTGTTTAATAGAAATGTTTGTGGTCATGTCAACTATTTCGGTCATATTGGGGGTTGTAGTGTCCCATGTCTATGCAACAAGTAATCCAATTGTATTTTCCAATTTTCCATATATATATATATATATATATATATATATATATATATGCATATACAGTGACCCCCCGACCTACGATGGCCTCGACATACGATCATTTCAACATGCGATGGCCTCTCAGAGGCAGCATCAACATACGATGCTTTTGTATGTCGGGGCCATCGCATAAATGGCTATCGGGCAGCGCAGACTGCTTCAGCTGCCACCGGATAGCCCTTTACGGTGCCCCGTGTGGTCTGCTGTCGATCACTTACCTGTCCTCGGGGCTCCGGCGCGTCCTCTTCGGGATCCCCTGCATCGTCGGCGCTCTCCATCATCGTCATCACGTCGCTGCGCACGCCGTCCCGTCATCCAATAGGAGCGGCGTGCGTAGCGACGTGATGACGGCGACGGAGAGCGAGGATGGCTGGGAAGCAGAGGCCTTGCCGGAGCGTCGGCAACACCCCGGGGAAGGGGCGACAGCGATGGAAGGCGACATCCAGGGCAGCGGTGACGAGCGGTGACAGTCCGGAGCGGCGGGGACAGGCGAGTATAACCTCCAATACCAGTGGTCTTCAACCTGCGGACCTCCAGATGTTGCAAAACTACAACTCCCAGCATGCCCGGACAGCCGTTGGCTGTCCGGGCATGCTGGGTGTTGTAGTTTTGCAACATCTGGAGGTCCGCAGGTTGTAGACCACTGTCCTATACTTTACATTGCACGGATCCCTCAACGTACGATGGTTTCAACAAACGATGGTCCATTTGGAACGGATTACCATCGTATGTTGAGGGACCACTGTATAACATGGGTCAGGATAGATTATCCGGGATTGTTCCCATTGTCTGATCCTATATTACAGTTGCAGTTATGATAGGTGAAAGGGTTAATTTCCTTAGATATGTGTCTGAGGCGTTCTGTGGGAAATTGTGGCTTGTCCTGGGAGATGACCATGTTTATGTTGTGATGGGGGTCCTGGGGCCGCAGGTCATGGATATTCTCAGAAATTCTGCTGGCAATAAGCCATGAACCTGATATTCATAAAACATTCTATATATTCCCATAAACTTACAAGATACCAATCATAAGGAGCTGTTCATACATTGACCAGTAAGGGGCGCTGTAGTCAATATCCTGGAAGTAAACAGTGGTAACAGCATAACTATAGAGCAGTGTTTTCCAACCTACGTGCATCTATCGAGCTGTTGCAGAAGTACAGGGTGCGCCATTTATATGGATTGGTTGGTGATATTAACTTCCTGTTTGTGGCACATTAGTATATGTGAGGGGGGAAACTATTCAAGATGGGCGGTGACCATGGCGGCCATTTTGAATCCAACTTTTGTTTTTTCAATAGGAAGAGGGTCATGTGACACATCAAACTTATTGGGAATTTCACAAGAAAAACAATGATGTGATCGGTTTTAACGTAACTTTATTCTTTCATGAGTTATTTACAAGTTTCTGATCACTTATAAAATGTGTTCAATGTGCTGCCCATTGTGTTGGATTGTCAATGCAACCCTCTTCTCTATATACTGCTATATACTACTATATACACCGCAGGAGAAATGCTAGCACAGGCTTCCAGTATCCGTATACACTGCTATATACTACTATATACACCGCAGGAGAAATGCTAGCACAGGCTTCCAGTATACACTGCTATATACTACTATATACACCGCAGGAGAAATGCTAGCACAGGCTTCCAGTATCCGTATACACTGCTATATACTACTATATACACCGCAGGAGAAATGCTAGCACAGGCTTTCAGTATCCGTATACACTGTTATATACTACTATATACACCGCAGGAGAAATGCTAGCACAGGCATTCCAGTATTCGTATACACTGCTATATACTACTATATACACCGCAGGAGAAATGTTAGCACTGGCTTCCAGTATCCGTATACACTGCTATATACTACTATATACACTGCAGGAGAAATGCTAGCACAGGCTTCCAGTATCCGTATACACTGCTATATACTACTATATACACTGCAGGAGAAATGCTAGCACAGGCTTCCAGTATCCATATACACTGCTATATACTACTATATACACCGCAGGAGAAATGCCAGCACAGGCTTCCAGTATCCGTATACACTGCTATATACTACTATATACACCGCAGGAGAAATGCTAGCACAGGCTTCCAGTATCCGTATACACTGCTATATACTACTATATACACCGCAGGAGAAATGCTAGCACAGGCTTCCAGTATCTGTATACACTGCTATATACTACTATATACACCGCAGGAGAAATGCTAGCACAGGCTTCCAGTATCTGTATACACTGCTATATACTACTATATACACCGCAGGAGAAATGCTAGCACAGGCTTCCAGTATCTGTATACACTGCTATATACTACTATATACACCGCAGGAGAAATGCTAGCACAGGCTTCCAGTATCCGTATACACTGCTATATACTACTATATACACCGCAGGAGAAATGCTAGTACAGGCTTCCAGTATCCGTATACACTGCTATATATTACTATATACACCGCAGGAGAAATGCTAGTACAGGCTTCCAGTATCCGTATACACTGCTATATATTACTATATACACTGCAGGAGAAATGCTAGCACAGGCTTCCAGTATTCGTATACACTGCTATATACTACTATATACACGGCAGGAGAAATGCTAGCACAGGCTTCCAGTATTCGTAGTTTCAGGTGCTGCACATCTCGTATCTTCACAGCATAGACAATTGCCTTCAGATGACCCCAAATATAAAAGTCTAAGGGGGTCAGATCGGGAGACCTTGGGGGCCATTCAACTGGCCCACGACGACCAATAGAGGGAAACACTTCATGATGTAGCAATTTCACATATCCAGTGGCCTTGAGGTTTCCATTGATGAAGAATGGCCCCACTATCTTTGTACCCCATATACCACACCAGACCATCAATGTTTGTGTTCCAACAGTCTTGGAGGGATCTATCCAATGTGGGTTAGTGTCAGACCAATAGCGCTGGTTTTGTTTGTTATCTTCACCATTCACATAAAAGTTTCCTCATCACTGAACAAAATCTTCTGCGTAAACTGAGGGTCCTGTTCACATTTTTGTTTTGCCCATTCTGCAGCACCTAAAACTACGTATACTGGAAGCCTGTGCTAGCATTTCTACTGCGGTGTATATAGTAGTATATAGCAGTGTATACGGATACTGGAAGCCTGTGCTAGCATTTCTCCCGCGGTGTATATAGTAGTATATAGCAGTGTATACGGATACTGGAAGCCTGTGCTAGCATTTCTCCTGCAGTGTATATAGTAGTATATAGCAGTGTATACGGATACCGGAAGCCTGTGTTAGCATTTCTCCTGCTGTGTATATAGTAGTATATAGCAGTGTATACGGATACTGGAAGCCTGTGCTAGCATTTCTCCTGCGGTGTATATAGTAGTATATAGCAGTGTATATGAATACTGGAAGCCTGTGCTAGCATTTCTCCTGCGGTGTATATAGTAGTATATAGCAGTGTATATACGGATACTGGAAGCCTGTGCTAGCATTTCTCCTGCGGTGTATATAGCAGTGTATACGGATACTGGAAGCCTGTGCTAGCATTTCTCCTGCGGTGTATATAGTAGTATATAGCAGTGTATACGAATACTGGAAGCCTGTGCTAGCATTTCTCCTGGTGTGTATATATTAGTATATAGTAGTATATAGAGAAGAGGGTTACATTGACAATCCAACACAATGGGCAGCACATTGGACACATTTTATAAGTGGTCAGAAACTTGTGAATAACCCATGAAAGAATAAAGTTACATTAAAACCAAGCACATCATTGTTTTTCTTGTGAAATTCCCAATAAGTTTGATGTGTCACATGACCCTCTTCCTATTGAAAAAACAAAAGTTGGATTCAAAATGGCCGACTTCAAAATGGCCACCATGGTCACCACCCATCTTGAAAAGTTTTCCCCCCTCACATATACTAATGTGCCACAAACAGGAAGTTAACATCACCAACCATTCCCCTTTTATTAAGGTGCATCCATATAAATGTCCCATCCTGTACAATATTCAGTATTTATTCTCTATGTTCAAGAATATAACTAGTATAATACTGCTCCTATATACAAGAATATAACTACTATAATACTGCTCCTATATACAAGAATATAACTACTATAATACTGCTCCTATATACAAGAATATAACTACTATAATACTGCCCCTATATACAAGAATATAACTACTATAATACTGCTCCTATATACAAGAATATAACTACTATAATACTGTCTCTTATATACAAGAATATAACTACTATAATACTGCTCCTATATACAAGAATATAACTACTATAATACTGCTCCTATATACAAGAATATAACTACTATAATACTGCTCCTATATACAAGCATATAACTACTATAATACTGCCTCCTATATACAACAATATAACTACTATAATACTGCTCCTATATACAAGAACATAACTACTACAATACTGCCCCCTATATATACAAGAATATAACTACTATAATACTGCTCCTGTATACAAGAATATAACTACTATAATGCTGTCCCTATATACAAGAATATAACTACTATAATACTGCTCCTATATACAAGAATATAACTACTATAATACTGCTCCTATATACAATAATATATCTACTATAATACTGCTCCTATATAAAAGAATATAAGTACTATAATACTGCTCCTATATACAAGAATATAACTACTATAATACTGCTCCTATATACAAGAACATAACTACTATAATACTGCTCCTATATACAAGAATATAACTAACATACTACTGCTCCTATGTACAAGAATATAACTACTATAATACTGCCCCTATATACAAGAATATAACTACTATAATACTGCTCCTATATACAAGAATATAACTACTTTAATACTGCTCCTATATACAAGAATATAACTAACATACTACTGCTCCTATATACAAGAATATAACTAACATACTACTGCTCCTATGTACAAGAATATAACTACTATAATACTGCTCCTATATACAAGAATATATCTACTATAATACTGCCTCCTATATTCAGGAATATAACTACTATAATACTGCCTCCTATATACAAGAATATAACTACTATAATGCTGCTCCTATATACAAGAATATAACTATTATAATACTTCTATATACAACAATATAACTACTATAATACTGCTCCTATATACAAGAACATAACTACTACAATACTGCCCCCTATATATACAAGAATATAACTACTATAATACTGCTCCTATATACAAGAATATAACTACTATAATGCTGTCCCTATATACAAGAATATAACTACTATAATACTGCTCCTATATACAAGAATATAACTACTATAATACTGCTCCTATATACAATAATATATCTACTATAATACTGCTCCTACATAAAAGAATATAAGTACTATAATACTGCTCCTATATACAAGAATATAACTACTATAATACTGCTCCTATATACAAGAACATAACTACTATAATACTGCTCCTATATACAAGAATATATCTACTATAATACTGCTCCTATATACAAGAATATAACTAACATACTACTGCTCCTATGTACAAGAATATAACTACTATAATACTGCCCCTATATACAAGAATATAACTACTATAATACTGCTCCTATATACAAGAATATAACTACTTTAATACTGCTCCTATATACAAGAATATAACTAACATACTACTGCTCCTATATACAAGAATATAACTAACATACTACTGCTCCTATGTACAAGAATATAACTACTATAATACTGCTCCTATATACAAGAATATATCTACTATAATACTGCCTCCTATATTCAGGAATATAACTACTATAATACTGCTCCTATATACAAGAATATAACTACTATAATACTGCTCCTATATACAAGAATATAACTACTATAATACTGCTCCTATATACAAGAATATGACTACTATAATACTGCCTCCTATATACAAGAAGATAACTACTATAATACTGCTCCTATATACAAGAATATAACTACTATAATACTGCTCCTATATACAAGAATATGACTACTATAATACTGCCTCCTATATACAAGAATATAACTACTATAATACTGCTCCTATATACAAGAATATAACTACTATAATACTGCCTCCTATATACAAGAATATAACTACTATAATACTGCCTCCTATATACAAGAATATAACTACTATAATACTGCTCCTATATACAAGAATATAACTACTATAATACTGCTCCTATATACAAGAATATAACTACTATAATACTGCCTCCTATATACAAGAATATAACTACTATAATACTGCTCCTATATACAAGAATATAACTACTATAATACTCCTATATACAAGAATATAACTACTATAATACTGCCTCCTATATACAAGAATATAACTATTATAATACTGCTCCTATATACAATAAGATAACTACTATAATACTGTCCCCTTATGTACTGTAAACTATAAATACAATAATAGTGCCTGGTGTTATCTGTTCGCCTAGTCCATATTTCTGTTTTCTTTTAGTGTTTATACTACGCAGGCGGTAATATATGACATGCACAGTGCAAACAATGGACATCTGAGCCTATCTGTGCAGGTAGAGGTCGTGCGACATGAGAAAGAGAGTGATTTTTGGCATTTTGGAAACTCTAATATTGACCGTATTCCGAAAATCGTTACGCCAAGCTAACAAATGGTGTTTCTCCCGTGCAGCCACTAGATGGTGCTCTAACACCACTGTTCTTCACATTAGCAATTTGGCTTTACATCTTTATAGGGCACATAGTGTATATTCTGATGTTGAGCATATACAGTATATGGTTTTTGGGTGTCTTTTATGATTATTACTGATGGTTTCTTTGCTCCGTGTCCATAGTGATTGTTTGATCCTTGTGATATGAAGCTTTTCTGAGTTTATTGTATATTTTCTTCTCGTCTTCTCAAGTACTTCACTCCTAATGACAAAGCTCAGCCGTACCGGAGGGACGGCTGAGCTTTGTCATTAGGAGTGAAGAACTTGATGCGAAAGGGGGCTTTGGAATGCAGCAGGTAGGCATGAATTTTGCTTATATGGCAAAAACGTATTCAGCTCTGCTACGTCAGTATGGATTCATTTTTCGTTTAAAGTTTCTTTAAAGGGGTTATCCAGGAATATAAAAACAGAGTTAATTTCTTTAAAAAAAAAAGAAAAAAACACTCCCAGTCTGTCTCCAGGTTGGGTGTGGTTCTGCAGCTCAGTTCCATAAAAGTGAATGGAGACAAGTTGTAATACCCCACCCAACTTGGAGACAGATGGGGGAGTGGTTTTTGAAAGAAATTAGCTCTGTTTTTCTATTTCTGGATAACCCCCTTAACCATACAAGCATATTATACTTGCAGTTTGTCCTTTCTCTCTACACTCATACACACTCATCTTCCTTTTCCCCCCCAAAACTGTTTGTGCTCTATTTCCTATCTATTCTTTGATACAGTAGAGCTGGTGTGATCTGCCCTCCCTGTAGACTTAGGTGCTACTACCCACCTAACACTCTCACTTGCCCTCATTCAAATCCCTGCGGCTACCTATCGCACTAAGAGAAAGGAGGGCTAGAGTAAATAATGCTGACACAGCCAGGAACACTGTGATGTCAGATCTATCTCAGTAGTAGCAGGACAACCTGATACACCACAGACTCTACAGGAGCAAAATTAGAATGCCCCTTAACCTTACAGTCTAGTCTCCTTTTCTTCTAAACTCAATGCAGCCTGTGTGATGTGAATTCAGATAGGCTGCACGTGAGTTTAGATATACTACAGAGTTGTTTGTGCTCTTCTTCCTACCTACACCCTGATATAATACAACCTGTGTGATCTGCCCTCCCTGATGTCTTAGATGCTTCCTCCCTCACCACACTCTAATCTTCACAAACAAACGATGTCCAGTACCAGGTAGTGGGATATAATCTTCTGTCCTTTTCCTCACTGATTCTATTTTCAACACTGAGTGTGCTCTTCTTCCTATCTAAATCAGCCTGTGTGATCTGCCCTCCCTGAAGACTAAGATGCTTCCTTTACCACACTTTTATTTGCGCCCCCCACCCTGATTCCATTTCTACCACTAAGTGTGTGCTCCTCTTCCTGTCTACACCCTCATATAATACGACATATGTGATCTGCCCTCCCTAAAAACGTAGATGCTTTCTCCCTTACCACACTCTGATCTTCTCTTCTTTCCCTCCCTAATTCTATTTTCAACACTAATTGTGCTCTTTTAGCTATCTAAATCCTGAAATAAAACAGCCTGTGTGATCTGCCCTCCCTGAAGACTTAAAGGGGTACTACGGTGGAAAACTTTTTATTTTTTAAATCAACTGGTGCCAGAAAGTGAAACAGATTTGTAAATTACTTCTATTAAAAAATCTTAATCCTTCCTGTACTTATTAGCTGCTGAATGCTACAGAGGAAATTATTTTCTTTTTGGAACACAGAGCTCTCTGCTGACATCACGAGCACAGTGCTCTCTGCTGACATTTTTTCTCTCTGTCCATTTTAGGAACTGTCCAGAGCAGCATATGTTAGCTATGGGGATTTTCTCCTACTCTGGACAGTTCTTAAAATGGACAGAGGTGTCAGCACTGTGTTCATGATGTTAGCAGAGAGCTCTGTGTTCCAAAAAGAAAATAATTTCCTCTGTAGTATTCAGCAGCTAATAAGTACTGGAAAAATTAAGATTTTTTTTAAATAGAAGTAATTTACAAATCTGTTTAACTTTCTGGCACCAGTTGATTAAAAAAAAAAAAAAAAAAAGTTTTCCACCGGAGTACCCCTTTAAATGCTTCCTTTACCACACTTTTATCTGCTCCCCCACCCTGATCCCATTCTAACGCTAAGACTGTGCGCCTCTTCTTATCTACACCCTTATATAAAAGTCCTGCATGATCTGCCCTTCCTGAAGACTTAGATGCTTCCTTTACCACAGTTGAATCTGTTCCCCTTCCTTATTCTATTTCTAATACTAAGAGTGTTCTCTTCTTCTTACCTACACCCTGATATAATATAGTCTGTGTGATCTGCCCTTCCTGAAGACTTAGATGCTTCCTTTATCACACTTGAATCTGTTCCCCTTCCTTATTCTATTTCTAATACTAAGAGTGTGCTCTTCTTCTTACCTACACCCTGATATAATATAGTCTGTGTGATCTGCCCTTCCTGAAGACTTAGATGCCTCCTTTCTCACCACACTTTAATCTGCTTTCCTTCCCCTCCTTGATTCCATTTTTAACACTAAATGAAGGGAGGGCTACAGTAGAGTGAGCTGGTACAGCCATTACAGTGTGCGCTGTCAGATCTATGTCACAAGCATCAGGACAACCAGCTATGTAAAGGAGTTGCACTGAGTTACAGCAACTAACTAGTGAAGACTATTTAGAAACTTGCATAATTTTGCCTTTAGAAGTGAATAAACAAAAAAAAAGACGTTTTAACAAAATGAAGTTTCTTGTGCTAACCACTAGAGGGCAGTAGGATCCCTACTGATCTGGCTCTTGTTACCTAAACTCACAGCATGTTGTGAATACAATATAGTGCTGCCATACTGTGGAGTGCTGCCTGGTAATTATGTACAGTGCTCCTCAAGTCAACATTTGATGCATTTTAGAGGATCACACCATGTGGGCACTATATGGCGCTATTTGTGTACCCTTTTGCATTATAGCTTTGTGTGATAACAGTATATCACTATTTTCACAGTAATTGTCTAAATATAGATATTGGTATGGGGCTGTTTATTATATCCATTGATCTAGTCCAGTGGTCCCCAAACTGTGGCCCTTCAGTTGTTGCAAAACTACAACTCCCAGCATGCCTGGACAGCCAATGGCTGTCCAGGCATGCTGGGAATTGTAGTTTTGCAACATCTGGAGGGCCACAGTTTGGGGACCACTGATCTAGTCATTTAGTTGACTAGACAATGCTCTATGAGTTAAAAAGCCTGGATGGTGATTAAAGACTGATACCTGAAAGATTTGTGTGTGTGCTGCTGCATTTAGCTCACAGAGCATTGTTTACATAGGATATAGTTGTATCACTTCTCAGCTGAGAGCAGGACTAGCTATGTACAATGTATCAGTCTGGAGTCCAGGATGTTTAGCTCACAGAGCATTGTCTAGACTGGATACAATTGTATCACTTCTCAGCTGAGAGCAGGACTAGCTATGTACAATGTATCAGTCTGGAGTCCGGGATGTTTAGCTCACAGAGCATTGTCTAGACTGGATACAATTGTATCACTTCTCAGCTGAGAGCAGGACTAGCTATGTACAATGTATCAGTCTGGAGTCCAGGATGTTTAGCTCACAGAGCATTGTCTAGACTGGATACAATTGTATCACTTCTCAGCTGAGAGCAGGACTAGCTATATACAATGTATCAGTCTGGAGTCCAGGGTGTTTAGCTCACAGAGCATTGTCTAGACTGGATACAATTGTATCACTTCTCAGCTGAGAGCAGGACTAGCTATATACAATGTATCAGTCTGGAGTCCAGGCTGTTTAGCTCACAGAGCATTGTCTAGACTGGATACAATTGTATCACTTCTCAGCTGAGAGCAGGACTAGTTATGTACAATGTATCAGTCTGGGGTCCAGGATGTTTAGCTCACAGAGCATTGTCTAGACTGGATACAATTGTATCACTTCTCAGCTGAGAGCAGGACTAGCTATGTACAATGTATCAGTCTGGAGTCCAGGCTGTTTAGCTCACAGAGCATTGTCTAGACTGGATACAATTGTATCACTTCTCAGCTGAGAGCAAGATTAGCTATGTACAATGTATTAGTCCGGAGTCCAGCGTGTTTAGCTCACAGAGCATTGTCTAGACTGGATACAATTGTATCACTTCTCAGCTGAGAGCAGGACTAGCTATGTACAATGTATCAGTCTGGAGTCCAGGCTGTTTAGCTCACAGAGCATTGTCTGGACTGGATGCAATTGTTTCCACTTCTCAGCTGAGAGCAGGACTAGCTATGTACAATGTATCAGTCTGGAGTCCAGGCTGTTTAACTCACAGAGCATTGTCTAGACTGGATATAATTGTATCACTGTTCAGCTGAGAGCAGGACTAGCTATGTACAATGTATCAGTCTGGAGTCCAGGATGTTTAGCTCACAGAGCATTGTCTAGACTGGATACAATTGTATCACTTCTCAGCTGAGAGCAGGACTAGCTGTGTACAATGTATCAGTCTGGAGTCCAGGCTGTTTAACTCACAGAGCATTGTCTAGACTGGATATAATTGTATCACTTTTCAGCTGAGAGCAGGACTAGCTATGTACAATGTATCAGTCTGGAGTCCAGGATGTTTAGCTCACAGAGCATTGTCTAGACTGGATACAATTGTATCTTCTCAGCTGAGAGCAGGACTAGCTATGTACAATGTATCAGTCTGGAGTCCAGGATGTTTAGCTCACAGAGCATTGTCTAGACTGGATACAATTGTATCTTCTCAGCTGAGAGCAGGACTAGCTATGTACAATGTATCAGTCTGGAGTCCAGGCTGTTTAACTCACAGAGCATTGTCTAGACTGGATATAATTGTATCACTTTTCAGCTGAGAGCAGGACTAGCTATGTACAATGTATCAGTCTGGAGTCCAGGATGTTTAGCTCACAGAGCATTGTCTAGACTGGATACAATTGTATCACTTCTCAGCTGAGAGCAGGACTAGCTGTGTACAATGTATCAGTCTGGAGTCCAGGCTGTTTAGCTCACAGAGCATTGTCTGGACTGGATGCAATTGTTTCCACTTCTCAACTGAGAGCAGGACTAGCTATGTACAATGTATCAGTCTGGAGTCCAGAATGTTTAGCTCACAGAGCATTGTCTAGACTGGATATAATTGTATCACTTCTCAGCTGAGAGCAGGACTAGCTATGTACAATGTATCAGTCTGGAGTCCAGGATGTTTAGCTCACAGAGCATTGTCTAGACTGGATATAATTGTATCACTTCTCAGCTGAGAGCAGGACTAGCAATGTACAATGTATCAGTCTGGAGTCCGTGATGTTTAGCTCACAGAGCATTGTCTAGACTGGATACAATTGTATCACTTCTCAGCTGAGGGCAGGACTAGCTATGTACAATGTATCAGTCTGGAGTCCAGGATGTTTAGCTCACAGAGCATTGTCTAGACTGGATACAATTGTATCACTTCTCAGCTGAGAGCAGGACTAGCTATGTACAATGTATCAGTCTGGAGTCCAGGATGTTTAGCTCACAGAGCATTGTCTAGACTGGATACAATTGTATCACTTCTCAGCTGAGTGCAGGACTAGCTGTGTACAATGTATCAGTCTGGAGTCCAGGATGTTTAGCTCACAGAGCATTGTCTAGACTGGATACAATTGTATTACTTCTCAGCTGAGAGCAGGACTAGCTATGTACAATGTATCAGTCTGGGGTCCAGGATGTTTAGCTCACAGAGCATTGTCTAGACTGGATACAATTGTATCACTTCTCAGCTGAGAGCAGGACAAACTATGTACAATGTATCAGTCTGGAGTCCAGGATGTTTAGCTCACAGAGCATTGTCTAAACTGGATACAATTGTATTACTTCTCAGCTGAGAGCAGGACTAGCTATGTACAATGTATCAGTCTGGAGTCCAGGATGTTTAGCTCACAGAGCATTGTCTAGACTGGATACAATTGTATCACTTCTCAGCTGAGAGCAGGACTAGCTATGTTCAATGTATCAGTCTGGAATCCAGGATGTTTAGCTCACAGAGCATTGTCTAGACTGGATACAGCTGAGAGCAGGACTAGCTATGTACAATGTATCAGTCTGGAGTCCAGGATGTTTAGCTCACAGAGCATTGGGCAGATAAACCTACGAAAGATTTTGACAGAAGAGAATGACTCCTTGAGGGAAACGTGTCTGTGGTGATTCCGTAGGGAGCCATCTTTATCACATGTGACGGGTGGTAACTTTCTTCGACCTCCTCATATTTATAGTCTGAGATAATAAACCGCGGCCCATGGGATCTGTTCCGTGACCCCCGCGCCCTCTTGCATTTCGCTTTTTCCTCTCTATGGAGGACACATTGCAGTAAATACCGTCATATGGAAGCACTTATTGTAATTGTATTAGTGTCCTGACTGCGGTGATGAATCTGCTTCCTCCGACGGTCAGGATACTCCCAGCAATGATTCACATTCTGCTTCAGATTTATTCATTTATTTCAAACTTGTAACTTTTTTTTCCCCTCCTAATTATTCACATTTCTTATAAGTCAGGTTTACAGTGTCAGCGCTCTGGCATGCGGACCCCCGTACTGAACCAATAAGACGCTTGCTCATAATGATAGCGTCTATATGTCATACCACCCCACAGGAATACAGCTCTATTAATCTTGTTTATCATAAGTGTAGAGAGGTGTTTCCCAACCAGGGTGCCTCCAGCTGTTGCAAAACTACAACTCCCAGTATGCCCGGACAGCCGCTGGCTGTCCGGGCATGCTGGGAGTTGTAGTTTTGCAACAGCTGGAGGCACCCTGGTTGGGAAACGTAGGTTTAGAGAAAGACAGATGATAGAAATATCTGTAGCCAGACCATGGGAATTATTTCAGCAGCACAGAGTATTTCAGGAACAGTGTGCTGGGTTTATAGGAGGGCAGGGGAACGGGAACAAGCAAGCATAATGTCACTTTCAGTTGTTTTTTGAGAGCCGAGGCAAGTTCTCTCTATCACCCAAAGTGCAAACGTGTCACACTAAAAAAAACGTGCACAAAGGATGCGGTCTATCGCTAAGCCCTTCTCCGACAGGAGAGAGGCCCCCAACAAACCTACCCTTCACTTCCGGGCCAAAAGGCACCTGCAAGGATCCAGGTTCGATGCCCCTTTTTGCCGAAGCTACTAAGGGGCCAAAAATGCCCCTGGCTTCAACCTAGGCGTTAGCCAAGATATCGGCCATAGAGCCGTATACTGATGGCATCTTGACCAAAGCCAAGATGTCCAGGGGTTGCAGGGAGGTGAGGGACCTGATGGCCACACACACCTCCCCTAGACTGCCAGGAGGAACACCCAGAAAGGCTACCGCATCCTGACAAATCCTGTGAACAAAATAACACGTAAAAGTGGCACAGTGACAAAACACAAAAAATAAATAAGTGGGTAAGTGCAGATATACTGCCCGGATCCTAGCCAGAAGGCCGGGATACCAAGGGTGAGTGCCAAAGGTGAAGAGTAATGGTGCAGTGCGTTCACTCAGTGAGTTATGACACCCAGTGAGTTTCGGCACCTCAAGTTCACCACTCCCCGAGGCACAGAAGTACCTCGGCTCTACACCCCACAACCTCATGGCGAGACCAGGAGGAAACCGGTCACATCAGCGCAGCAGTCGAACTGATTCCTCAGAACCAGCCCTGGAAAGCCCTGGTGCACCTGCTCCCTACCATGCAGCACCCATCCCAACCAAATCCACACCGGCGTGGACTCCCACCGGCATGAAACTCATAAGAACAGATGCTACACTTGATCTTAGCCAAAAGGTTTCAGTTACAACGATTGAAAGAGTTGGTCTCACAGCCGCTCAGAGTATTTCAGGAGAGATCTTGCATGAAAGGACTCTGCTGACCCCTCCCTCTAATGATAATGAGATGACTCTGCTGACCCCTCCCTCTAATGATAATGAGATGATTCTGCTGACCACGCCCTCTAATGATAATGAGATGATTCTGCTGACCACGCCCTCTAATGATAATGAGATGATTCTGCTGACCCCGCCCTCTAATGATAATGAGATGATTCTGCTGACCACGCCCTCTAATGATAATGAGATGATTCTGCTGACCCCTCCCTCTAATGATAATGAGATGATTCTGCTGACCCCTCCCTCTAATGATAATGAGATGATTCTGCTGACCACGCCCTCTAATGATAATGAGATGACTCTGCTGACCCCTCCCTCTAATGATAATGAGATGATTCTGCTGACCACGCCCTCTAATGATAATGAGATGACACTGCTGACCCCTCCCTCTAATGATAATGAGATGACTCCGCTGACCCCTCCCTCTAATGATAATGAGATGACTCCGCTGACCCCGCCCTCTAATGATAATGAGATGACACTGCTGACTCCTCCCTCTAATGATAATGAGATGACTCTGCTGACCTTTCCCTCTAATGATAATGAAATGACTCTGCTGACCCCACCCACTAATGATAATGAGATGACTCTGCTGACCTCACCCATTAATTATAATGAGATGACTCAGCTGACTCCTCCCTCTAATGATAATGAGATGATTCTACTGACCCCTCCCTCTAATGATATGACTCTGCTGGCCCCTCCCTCTAATGATAATTAGATGACTCTGCTGACCTCACCCATTAATAATAATGAGATGACTCAGCTGACTCCTCCCTCTAATGATAATGAGATGATTCTACTGACCCCTCCCTCTAATGATAATGAGATGACTCTACTGACCCCTCCCTCTAATGATAATGAGATGACTCAGCTGCCTCCTCCCTCTAATGATAATGAGATGAATCTGTTGACTCCTCCATCTAATGATAATGAGATGACTCTGCTGACCCCTCCTTCTAATGATAAGGAGATGACTCTGCTGACCCCTCCCTCTAATGATAATGAGATTACTCTGCTGACCCCACCCTCTAATGATAATGAGATGAATCTGTTGACTCCTCCATCTAATAATAATGAGATGACTCTGCTGACCCCTCCCTCTAAGGATAATGAGATGAATCTGTTGACTCCTCCATCTAATGATAATGAGATGACTGCTGACCCCTCCCTCTAATGATAATGAGATTACTGCTGACTCCTCCCTCTAATGATAATGAGATTACTGCTGACTCCTCCCTCTAATGATAATGAGATGACTGCTGACCCCTCCCTCTAATGATAATGAGATGACTCTGCTGACCCCTCCCTCTAATGATAATGAGATGACTCTGCTGACCCCTCCCTCTATTGATAATGAGATGACTCTGCTGACCCCTCCCTCTAAGGATATTGAGATGACTCTGCTGACCCCTCCCTCTAATGATAATGAGATTACTCTGCTGACCCCACCCTCTAATGATAATGAGATTACTCTGCTGACCCCACCCTCTAATGATAATGAGATTACTCTGCTGACCCCTCCCTCTAATGATAATGAGATGACTGCTGACCCCTCCCTCTAATGATAATGAGATGACTGCTGACCCCTCCCTCTAATGATAATGAGATGACTCTGCTGATGCAGCCCCTTAATAATAATGAGATTACTCAGCTGACTCCTCCCTCTAATGATAATGAGATGACTCTGCTGATCCCGCCCTCTAATGATAATGAGATGACTCTGCTGACCCCGCCCTCTAATGATAAAGAGATGACTCTGCTGACCCCTCCCTCTAATGATAATGAGATGACTCAACTGACCCTGCCCTCTAATGAAAATGAGTTGACTCTGCTGACCCCTCCCTCTAATGATAATGAGATGACTCTGCTGACCCCTCCCTCTAATGATAATGAGATGACTGCTGACCCCTCCCTCTAATGATAATGAGATGACTCTACTGACCCCTCCCTCTAATGCTAATGAGATGACTCTGCTGACCCCTCCCTCTAATGATAATGAGATGACACTGCTGACCCCTCCCTCTAATGATAATGAGATGACACTGCTGACCCCTCCCTCTAATGATAATGAGATGACTCTACTGACCCCTCCCTCTAATGCTAATGCGATGACTCTGCTGACCCCTCCCTTAATGCTAATGCGATGACTCTGCTGACCCCTCCCTCTAATGATAATGAGATGACTCTGCTGACCCCTCCCTCTAATGATAATGAGATGACACTGCTGACCCCACCCTCTAATGATAATGAGATGACTCTGCTGACCCCTCCCTCTAATGATAATGAGATGACTCTGCTGACCCCTCCCTCTAATGCTAATGAGATGACTCTGCTGACCCCTCCCTCTAATGATAATGAGATGACACTGCTGACCCCTCCCTCTAATGATAATGAGATGACACTGCTGACCCCTCCCTCTAATGATAATGAGATGACACTGCTGACCCCTCCCTCTAATGATAATGAGATGACTCTACTGACCCCTCCCTCTAATGCTAATGCGATGACTCTGCTGACCCCTCCCTTAATGCTAATGCGATGACTCTGCTGACCCCTCCCTCTAATGATAATGAGATGACTCTGCTGACCCCTCCCTCTAATGATAATGAGATGACACTGCTGACCCCACCCTCTAATGATAATGAGATGACTCTGCTGACCCCTCCCTCTAATGATAATGAGATGACTCTGCTGACCCCTCCCTCTAATGCTAATGAGATGACTCTGCTGACCCCTCCCTCTAATGATAATGAGATGACACTGCTGACCCCTCCCTCTAATGATAATGAGATGACACTGCTGACCCCTCCCTCTAATGATAATGAGATGTACTGTACAGTTTTTTTTTCCCGGACCCAAAACTGTAGCCTACCATGGCATTTGGTCCGGGTGAAAAAACGTATTAAACCGTTTACATATTTTTTTAACATGGAAGTCAATGGGAACCGTATAGAATCATATGTGCGTACGGTTCCATCCGGTTTGCACCATATGGTTTTTGACTTTGCACAGTTTTTTTTTCTTGGAATTTCAATCAAACAAGTGAAACTTTATTCGTAATGGAGTGAAAAATGTATATGTTTTTTTCTTTAAAAAAAACGGATGGAACCGGACATCATTTTTCAAACCATATACGGGTTAAAATTTGTACCCACGTTTTGATACAGTTTAGTCAGGTTTTGAGTAATCAGTTTTTCATCAGTAATGTGATACGGGAACTGTATTGCAAAAACGTGGTGTGAATGCCGCCTCAGCTACGTAACATTACACTGGGACTACTACCCTTATCATCATTGCCTCCAGCGTTCACCACAGTAGGACTAATTCAGGACGGCAACGACTAGTTCACTCCTACAGGATCCGGCAGGTCCACAAATATTTCAAGGGCCTAAATGTTACCTTTTATAGGGCAGAGTTGTCAACTTGGGGCCCACAGGGACCCCAAAGGGAATATTTTTGGTCTTTTCGTAGCACTGCAGAGGTGATATCATTATAGTCCGTGCATAAGGCATGACCACAAATGGCCTGTTGGGGGGCAATAAGGTGTTAGACTCAAAACTACCCCTATAAAGGGGCCATATTTAGTAGGTTGTGGTGTGGCATGGACCATATGCACATGATGATACATATGGCTTTCGCCATCACTTGAATGAGTAATGACTGCGATAATTCTATTTGTAAGGGCCAATTGCTATGTAACTGCCCTATAGCTGATCTCTTACTCTGGATCAGCTGATCATAATTGCTCTGGGAATACCCCTTTAGGCTAACACATACCCCACCTCCCTGTTTTTGCAAATCACCCTGGACCGCATGTATAAGTGGCAAAACAATGGAGTGAAAAAGTTTTCACGCCCTCAAAAATTTTAAAAAAATATTCCAATCTCACTTTAGGCGCATGTGACGTATTACTGTGCAGTTCTAGACACACAAGTCTCTTCTATAGTCTCACGACACCTGGGAAAAACCCTCCTATCTGTTTAGTGTTTGACTTATTTTTAGCAATTTTCGTCACTGTGGGAAATGGTTCAGAATGACCGAGAAAAGGAAGAAAGTTGTTTACACTCTTTAAGGTCTTACGAGTCTGATTCATAGAGTGTAATGGAAACACGTTATAAAGATGAAGATAATGGGACATCAATACGTGAGACTCTGCACATGTACTGGGTGGATGGAGCCTGTAATGTAAGGCCAAGGATGGGAGAGACTATAATATAGGGGGCTAGGGTGGGAGAGACTATAATATAAGGGGCCAGGATGGGAGAGTCTATAATATAGGGGGCCAGGGATGGGAGAGACTATAATATAGGGGGTCAGGATGGGAGAGACTATAATATAAGGCCAAGGATGGGAGAGACTATAATATAGGGGGTCAGGATGGGAGAGACTATAATATAGGGGGTCAGGATGGAAGAGACTATAATATAAGGGGCCAGGATGGGAGAGACTATAATATAGGGGCCAGGATGAGAGAGTCTATAATATAAGGGGCCAGGATGGGAGAGACTATAATATAGGGGCCAGGATGGGAGAGACTATAATATAGGGGCCAGGATGGGAGAGACTATAATATAGGGGCCAGGATGGGAGAGACTATAATATAGGGGGCCAGGGATGGGAGAGACTATAATATAGGACATGGGGTGGGAGAGACTATAATATAGGGGCCAGGATGGGAGAGACTATAATATAGGGGCCAGGATGGGAGAGACTATAATATAGGGGCCAGGATGGGAGAGACTATAATATAGGGGGCCAGGGTGGGAGAGACTATAATATAGGGGCCAGGATGGGAGAGACTATAATATAGGGGCCAGGGATGGGAGAGACTATAATATAAGGCCAAGGATGGGAGAGACTATAATATAGGGCCCAGGATGGAGGAGACTAATATAGGGCCAAGGATGGAGGAATGAAAAAGTATATCCGTATCCCAGAATTGGATAAAAATAGTAGCTTTATTGAATCATATTAAAATCCAAAAATAGAAAAAAGTAGATGGCTAAAAGAACAAACGAAACGCACCAACGCGTTTCGACTTGTTAACAAGTCTTAATCATGATTAAGACTTGTTAACAAGTCGAAACGCGTAGGTGCATCTTTTCACGTGCGGCACTATCTTTTATAACCCTGTATCGGCGCATCACTTCCGATGCGCCGAGTGAGGTGTTTTGATCCAATCAGGGCTTGGTTGGCAGACTGTGTGTTCCGGCCGCCATTCGCGCGCATGCCCTGTAGTGCTATAATCCCGGGCATCTCCTTATCGCTATTGCGCACGCGCATCTTCTCGCGCGTGCGCAGTGTTTCCTGTCCCGTTCTCAGTGGAACGCAAGCTCCGTCTCCTGACACGCAGACTCATTCTTCACTCTCAATATGCGCATTTGTCCCTGATCGGTCTCATTACTCATAGGTAATGTCTATTCTTCATGTCCTTCATATATTTTAGCCTTCCTTGACTATTTCTGGTGCACTATTGTTGTCATATATACATATGGTGGGTAATCTAGATATTAGAACCTTGATTGCTTTTGTTCTCATTATAGGTTTTATTATACATCATTGGATCATTCCTTATAATTATTTTAATTATTTTAATTTTTGTGAGTCTTTTATTGTTGTAGTGATATTGTTTTTCTTATGTTTATCATTATGTCTCATTTGCTCCTTAATTTCTATAATTCTATTAGGTTAGACGTATCTAATCCTTCTTGATTTTCATTTTGTGGAGTTTGTTGAGTCATGATGTTTTATATGTCTATTTTTTGTCCTTTTGGTTTTATTAGTATTATTGATTATAAAAATCACATATTATTTGTTATTGTTGATTCCAGACTCACATCCTCCAAGCTCACACCCTTCATCCGTGGGTCCCCATCTTCTCCCAAGGTAATTATTGTATTTTTCTTTGTTTTCATATTTAAGTGTCCGGGGTCGCTTTTTTATGTATAGATTTCTAGGTTTCCATGTGTCAAGATGTAAAGATTCTCCTACTAATATATATCTATCACCATATGTTATCCTTTCCTTTTTCCTGTCATGTCGGCTAAAGTAAAGGTAGTTCCCAGCACGTGAAAGAAGTATTCACAAATTCACAGATTAGTCCCTATATACTTTTGTTATTTCCAATATTTCCATATACAGGCATCTTCCTCTTTATTCGAGGAAGGGTGTGAAAGAAAAGCCTTCATTCAATCCTCCGGGATTTTTACTGTTGAGGCGATAAATCCATTTCGCCTCCTCCTTCAGTAGAGTCTGATTTATATCTCCTTTTCTTGGGCCTATTTCATATTTCTCCAGACCCCAAAATTTTATCTCATCAAGCTTGTTATTGTGTTTTGCTCTCATGTGCCTCGCTATGGGGGTGTCCGTCCCTGTTCTGATTGTACTAATATGTTTACTGATACGTTTTCTCAACTCTTGAATAGTTTTTCCAACATATAGTTTGGGGCATGTACATCTTGCTATATATATTACATTCCGGCTACTGCAATTTATAAATTTCCTAATGTCATATTTTCTCCCATCCTGTGGGTTGGTAAAATTCTTTGTTTTTATCATGAATTTGCAGGAGGCACAGTGACCACAGGGATATGATCCCTGTGGGGGGGCCGGCAACCATGTCCCCGATCTTGACTCCTCTCTTCTTTCTTGGTGATGGCTGTGGACAAGTAAGTCTCGTAAGTTCTTGCCCCGTCTGTACGTAATACTTGGCCTCTCTGTCAACGTCTCATTCAGATCTGGGTCTGATTTCAAAATCCTCCAGTATTTTGTCAGAATTGTCCTAACTTTTGAGGCATAGGCATCGTATGTGCCTATGCATCTAATGGTAGGTTTTCCAATTGGTGCTTTCTTTGGCCCCAATATGGTTACACGGTCACTTTGTTTTGCTCTATTATAGGCCCTTCTCATACATCTCTTCGGGTACCCTCTTGCGGTAAATCTCTCCATTAAATTGCTACTTTCTTTCTGGAAGGGGCCATCCTCTGAGCAATTGCGTTTTGCTCGGAGGTATTGACCCACTGGGATGCTTCGTTTCAGACTTTCAGGATGCCAGCTCTCCCAGTGTAAGAAGCTGTTGGTCGAGGTTGGCTTTCTATAGATATCCGTTTGGATCCGCTGATTTCTATCTATATAGATAGTCAGGTCCAGGAAATTAATGCTTCGTCCCCCTGTCTCTGCCGTAAACTTCATGCCAATATCATTGTTATTAAGTTCATCTACAAACCTTCCAAACAAAGGCCCATCACCATCCCAAAAAATTAAAATGTCATCTATGTATCTTCCCCAAAAAAGAATGTGCTCCGTGTATTGTGAAAAAACGTCACTAAAAACAATCGTGCTCTCCCACCACCCTTCAGGGACTAATCTGTGAATTTGTGAATACTTCTTTCACGTGCTGGGAACTACCTTTACTTTAGCCGACATGACAGGAAAAAGGAAAGGATAACATATGGTGATAGATATATATTAGTAGGTGTTACGCCGAGCGCTCCGGGTCCCCGCTCCTCCCCGGAGCGCTCGCTACACTTCCCTCACTGCAGCGCCCCGGTCGGTTCCACGGACCCGGGGCGCTGCGTTACCACCTCCGGCCGGGATGCGATTCGCGATGCGGGTAGCGCCCGCTCGCGATGCGCACCCCGGCTCCCGTACCTTACTCGCTCCCCGTCAGTTCTGTCCCGGCGCGCGCGGCCCCGCTCCCTAGGGCGCGCGCGCGCCGGGTCTTTGCGATTTAAAGGGCCACTGCACCGCTGATTGGTGCAGTGGTTCCAATTAGTGTTTACACCTGTGCACTTCCCTATATCACCTCACTTCCCCTTCACTCCCTCGCCGGATCTTGTTGCCCTAGTGCCAGTGAAAGCGTTCCTTGTGTGTTCCTTGCCTGTGATTCCAGACCTTCTGCCGTTGCCCCTGACTACGATCCTTGCTGCCTGCCCCGACCTTCTGCTACGTCCGACCTTGCTTCTGTCTACTCCCTTGTACCGCGCCTATCTTCAGCAGCCAGAGAGGTTGAGCCGTTGCTAGGGGATACGACCTGGTCACTACCGCCGCAGCAAGACCATCCCGCTTTGCGGCGGGCTCTGGTGAAAACCAGTAGTGACTTAGAACCGATCCTCTAGCACGGTCCACGCCAATCCCTCTCTGGCACAGAGGATCCACCACCTGCCAGCCGGCATCGTGACAGTAGATCCGGCCATGGATCCCGCTGAAGTTCCTCTGCCAGTTGTCGCTGACCTCACCACGGTGGTCGCCCAGCAGTCACAACAGATTGCGCAACAAGGCCAACAGCTGTCTCAACTGACTGTTATGCTACAACAGTTACTACCACAGCTCCAGCAATCATCTCCTCCGCCAGCTCCTGTACCTCCTCCGCAGCGAGTGGCCGCTTCTGGAATACGACTATCCTTGCCGGATAAATTTGATGGGGACTCTAAGTTTTGCCGTGGCTTTCTTTCCCAATGTTCATTACACTTGGAGATGATGTCGGACCAGTTCCCCACTGAAAGGTCTAAGGTGGCTTTCGTAGTCAGCCTGCTGTCTGGAAAAGCCCTGGCTTGGGCCACACCGCTCTGGGACCGCAATGACCCCGTCACTGCCTCTGTACACTCCTTCTTCTCGGAAATTCGAAGTGTCTTTGAGGAACCTGCCCGAGCCTCTTCTGCTGAGACTGCCCTGTTGAACCTGGTCCAGGGTAATTCTTCCGTTGGCGAGTATGCCGTACAGTTCCGTACCCTTGCTTCAGAATTATCCTGGAATAATGAGGCACTCTGCGCGACCTTTAAAAAAGGCCTATCCAGCAACATTAAAGATGTTCTGGCCGCACGAGAAATCCCTGCTAACCTACATGAACTCATCCATCTTGCCACTCGCATTGACATGCGTTTTTCCGAACGGCGTCAGGAGCTCCGCCAGGATATGGACTCTGTTCGCACGAGGCGTTTCTTCTCCCCGGCTCCTCTCTCCTCTGGTCCCCTGCAATCTGTTCCTGTGCCTCCCGCCGTGGAGGCTATGCAGGTCGACCGGTCTCGCCTGACACCCCAAGAGAGGACACGACGCCGCATGGAGAATCTCTGCCTGTACTGTGCTAGTACCGAACACTTCCTGAAGGATTGTCCTATCCGTCCTCCCCGCCTGGAAAGACGTCCGCTGACTCCGCACAAAGGTGAGACAGTCCTTGATGTCTACTCTGCTTCTCCACGTCTTACTGTGCCTGTGCGGATGTCTGCCTCTGCCTTCTCCTTCTCTGCTGTGGCCTTCTTGGACTCTGGATCTGCAGGAAATTTCATCTTAGCCTCTCTCGTCAACAAGTTCAACATCCCGGTGACCAGTCTCGCCAGACCCCTCTACATCAATTGTGTAAACAATGAAAGATTGGACTGTACTATACGTTTTCGCACGGAGCCCCTTCTAATGTGCATCGGATCTCATCACGAGAGGATTGAACTGTTGGTCCTCCCCAATTGCACTTCTGAAATCCTTCTTGGACTTCCCTGGCTTCAACTCCATTCCCCAATCCTGGATTGGTCCACTGGGGAGATCAAGAGTTGGGGGCCCTCTTGTTCCAAGGACTGCTTAAAACCGGTTCCCAGTAAACCTTGCCGTGTCCCTGTGCTTCCTCATGTAACCGGTCTCCCTAAGGCCTATATGGACTTTGCGGACGTTTTTTGCAAAAAACAAGCTGAGACTCTACCTCCTCACAGGCCTTATGATTGTCCCATTGACCTCCTCCCGGGCACTACTCCACCCCGGGGCAGAATCTATCCTCTGTCCGTCCCAGAGACTCTTGCCATGTCTGAATACGTCCAAGAAAATTTAAAAAAGGGCTTTATCCGTAAATCCTCCTCTCCTGCCGGAGCCGGATTTTTCTTTGTGTCCAAAAAAGATGGCTCTCTACGTCCTTGCATTGACTACCGCGGTCTTAATAAAATCACGGTTAAGAACCGCTACCCCCTACCCCTCATCTCTGAACTCTTTGATCGTCTCCAAGGTGCCCATATTTTTACCAAACTGGACTTAAGAGGTGCTTATAATCTCATCCGCATCAGAGAGGGGGATGAATGGAAAACGGCATTTAACACCAGAGATGGACACTTTGAGTATCTGGTCATGCCCTTTGGTCTATGCAACGCCCCTGCCGTCTTCCAAGACTTTGTTAATGAAATTTTTCGTGATCTACTATACTCCTGTGTTGTTGTATATCTGGACGATATCCTGATTTTTTCTGCCAATCTAGAAGAACACCGCCAGCATGTCCGTATGGTTCTTCAGAGACTTCGTGATAATCAACTCTATGCCAAAATAGAGAAATGTCTGTTTGAATGCCAATCTCTTCCTTTTCTAGGATACTTGGTCTCTGGCCAGGGACTACAAATGGACCCAGATAAACTCTCTGCCGTCTTAGATTGGCCACGCCCCTCCGGACTCCGTGCCATCCAACGTTTTTTGGGGTTCGCCAATTATTACAGGCAATTTATTCCACATTTTTCTACCATTGTGGCTCCTATTGTGGCTTTAACAAAAAAAAATGCCGATCCCAAGTCCTGGCCTCCTCAAGCGGAAGACGCCTTTAAACGACTCAAGTCTGCCTTTTCTTCGGCTCCCGTGCTCTCCAGACCTGACCCATCTAAACCCTTCCTATTGGAGGTTGATGCCTCCTCAGTGGGAGCTGGAGCTGTCCTTCTACAAAAAAACTCTTCCGGGCATGCTGTTACTTGTGGTTTTTTTTCCAGGACCTTCTCTCCGGCGGAGAGGAACTACTCCATCGGGGATCGAGAGCTTCTAGCCATTAAATTAGCACTTGAGGAATGGAGGCATCTGCTGGAGGGATCAAGATTTCCAGTTATTATTTACACCGATCACAAGAACCTCTCCTACCTCCAGTCTGCCCAACGGCTGAATCCTCGTCAGGCCAGGTGGTCTCTGTTCTTTGCCCGGTTTAATTTTGAAATTCACTTTCGGCCTGCTGATAAAAACATTAGGGCCGATGCTCTCTCTCGTTCCTCAGATGCCTCTGAAATTGAACTCTCTCCTCAACACATCATTCCTCCTGACTGCCTGATTTCCACTTCTCCAGCCTCCATCAGGCAAACTCCTCCAGGAAAGACCTTTGTTTCTCCACGCCAACGCCTTGGGATCCTCAAATGGGGTCACTCCTCCCATCTCGCAGGTCATGCGGGCATCAAGAAATCTGTGCAACTCATCTCTCGCTTCTATTGGTGGCCGACTCTAGAGACTGATGTGGTGGACTTTGTGCGAGCCTGCACTATCTGTGCCCGGGATAAGACTCCTCGCCAGAAGCCCGCTGGTTTTCTTCATCCTCTACCTGTCCCCGAACAACCTTGGTCTCTGATTGGTATGGATTTTATTACTGACTTACCCCCATCCCATGGCAACACTGTTATTTGGGTGGTCGTTGATCGATTCTCCAAAATGGCACATTTCATCCCTCTTCCTGGCCTTCCTTCAGCGCCTCAGTTGGCTAAACAATTTTTTGTACACATTTTTCGTCTTCACGGGTTGCCTACACAGATCGTCTCGGATAGAGGCGTCCAATTTGTGTCTAAATTCTGGAGGGCTCTCTGTAAACAACTCAAGATTAAATTAAATTTTTCTTCTGCATACCATCCTCAATCCAATGGACAAGTAGAGAGAATTAACCAGATCTTGGGTGACTATTTACGACATTTTGTTTCCTCCCGCCAGGATGACTGGGCAGATCTTCTACCTTGGGCCGAATTCTCGTATAATTTCAGAATCTCTGAATCTTCCTCCAAATCTCCGTTTTTCGTGGTGTACGGCCGTCACCCTCTTCCCCCCCTCCCTACCCCCTTGCCCTCTGGTCTGCCCGCTGTGGATGAAATTTCTCGTGATCTTTCCACCATATGGAAAGAGACCCAAAATTCTCTCTTACAGGCTTCTTCTCGCATGAAGAGATTCGCAGATAAGAAAAGAAGAGCTCCTCCCATTTTTTCCCCTGGAGACAAGGTATGGCTCTCCGCTAAATATGTCCGTTTCCGTGTCCCGAGCTATAAGTTGGGACCACGCTATCTTGGTCCTTTTAAAGTTTTGTGTCAAATTAATCCTGTCTCTTACAAACTTCTTCTTCCTCCTTCTCTTCGTATCCCTAATGCCTTTCACGTCTCTCTTCTTAAACCTCTCATCCTCAACCGTTTTTCTCCTAAATCTGTTCCTCCCACTCCTGTTTCCGGCTCCTCGGACATCTTCTCTGTCAAAGAGATTTTGGCCTCTAAAAAGGTCAGGGGAAGAACTTTTTTTTTAGTGGATTGGGAGGGTTGTGGTCCAGAAGAGAGGTCCTGGGAACCTGAGGACAATATCCTGGACAAAAGTCTGATCCTCAGGTTCTCAGGCCCCAAGAAGAGGGGGAGACCCAAGGGGGGGGGTACTGTTACGCCGAGCGCTCCGGGTCCCCGCTCCTCCCCGGAGCGCTCGCTACACTTCCCTCACTGCAGCGCCCCGGTCGGTTCCACGGACCCGGGGCGCTGCGTTACCACCTCCGGCCGGGATGCGATTCGCGATGCGGGTAGCGCCCGCTCGCGATGCGCACCCCGGCTCCCGTACCTTACTCGCTCCCCGTCAGTTCTGTCCCGGCGCGCGCGGCCCCGCTCCCTAGGGCGCGCGCGCGCCGGGTCTTTGCGATTTAAAGGGCCACTGCACCGCTGATTGGTGCAGTGGTTCCAATTAGTGTTTACACCTGTGCACTTCCCTATATCACCTCACTTCCCCTTCACTCCCTCGCCGGATCTTGTTGCCCTAGTGCCAGTGAAAGCGTTCCTTGTGTGTTCCTTGCCTGTGATTCCAGACCTTCTGCCGTTGCCCCTGACTACGATCCTTGCTGCCTGCCCCGACCTTCTGCTACGTCCGACCTTGCTTCTGTCTACTCCCTTGTACCGCGCCTATCTTCAGCAGCCAGAGAGGTTGAGCCGTTGCTAGGGGATACGACCTGGTCACTACCGCCGCAGCAAGACCATCCCGCTTTGCGGCGGGCTCTGGTGAAAACCAGTAGTGACTTAGAACCGATCCTCTAGCACGGTCCACGCCAATCCCTCTCTGGCACAGAGGATCCACCACCTGCCAGCCGGCATCGTGACAGTAGGAGAATCTTTACATCTTGACACATGGAAACCTAGAAATCTATACATAAAAAAAGCGACCCCGGACACTTAAATATGAAAACAAAGAAAAATACAATAATTACCTTGGGAGAAGATGGGGACCCACGGATGAAGGGTGTGAGCTTGGAGGATGTGAGTCTGGAATCAACAATAACAAATAATATGTGATTTTTATAATCAATAATACTAATAAAACCAAAAGGACAAAAAATAGACATATAAAACATCATGACTCAACAAACTCCACAAAATGAAAATCAAGAAGGATTAGATACGTCTAACCTAATAGAATTATAGAAATTAAGGAGCAAATGAGACATAATGATAAACATAAGAAAAACAATATCACTACAACAATAAAAGACTCACAAAAATTAAAATAATTAAAATAATTATAAGGAATGATCCAATGATGTATAATAAAACCTATAATGAGAACAAAAGCAATCAAGGTTCTAATATCTAGATTACCCACCATATGTATATATGACAACAATAGTGCACCAGAAATAGTCAAGGAAGGCTAAAATATATGAAGGACATGAAGAATAGACATTACCTATGAGTAATGAGACCGATCAGGGACAAATGCGCATATTGAGAGTGAAGAATGAGTCTGCGTGTCAGGAGACGGAGCTTGCGTTCCACTGAGAACGGGACAGGAAACACTGCGCACGCGCGAGAAGATGCGCGTGCGCAATAGCGATAAGGAGATGCCCGGGATTATAGCACTACAGGGCATGCGCGCGAATGGCGGCCGGAACACACAGTCTGCCAACCAAGCCCTGATTGGATCAAAACACCTCACTCGGCGCATCGGAAGTGATGCGCCGATACAGGGTTATAAAAGATAGTGCCGCACGTGAACGCCACAGTAGGCAGCTCTCTGAGGAAGTTAGTTTTCTAACGAAACGTTAGAGCAAAGCATCTAGATTTTAGACAGGAAGACAGTGTCCAATAAGTGCAGAGTTACTGTGTGTCAGTAGAGTAACATACTCACCACACACAGCGAGAAATTGGATAACTCTTGCACCAGCAATATAGCACCACTAAGTGGGCATATACAAAAGGAACACTGCCTTTCCTGATAATTTTAAACATATATAAGTTTCACAACCACAGTCAAACTTTTAAGTAACATAAATAAAAGTTATATTTTAATTGGGTTACAGACAGGGTATTGCTCCCCGGAAGGGAGGATTTCCTCCCAGAAGGGGATGGGAAAATTGATTTTTTATGTAGAGGACAGGAGCTTCTTCAGGGTCCTGTACAGTACACAGTGTCACAATACACAGTAATGGAGCCACGCTCACCTGGTGTCCAAAGGAGCAGCTAACCCTGGAACCCTGTAGGGGGCGCTACCAGACACCAGTCAGTGCATACACTTCAGTAATACAGGTAAAGAGTACAGAACATGTAATACCTCCCTGTACTGTAGGGGGCGCTACCAGACACCAGTCAGTGCATGCACTTCAGTAATACAGGTAAAGAGTAGTACAGAATATGTAATACCTCCCTGTACTGTAGGGGGCACTACCAGACACCAGTCAGTGCATGCACTTCAGTAATACAGGTAAAGAGTACAGAACATGTAATACCTCCCTGTACTGTAGGGGGCGCTACCAGACACCAGTTAGTGCATACACTTCAGTAATACAGGTAAAGAGTACAGAACATGTAATACCACCCTGTACTCTAGGGGGCGCCACCAGACACCAGTCAGTGCATACACTTCAGTAATACAGGTAAACAGTAGTACAGAACATGTAATACCTCCCTGTACTGTAGGGGGCGCTACCAGACACCAGTCAGTGCATACACTTCAGTAATACCTCCCTGTACTGTTGGGGGCGCTACCAGACACCAGTCAGTGCATACGCTTCAGTAATACAGGTAAAGAGTAGTACAGAACATGTAATACCTCCCTGTACTGTAGGGGGCGCTACCAGACACCAGCCAGTGCATACGCTTCAGTAATACAGGTAAAGAGTAGTACAGAACATGTAATACCTCCCTGTACTGTAGGGGGCGCTACCAGACATCAGTCAGTGCATGCACTTCAGTAATACAGGAGTTTTTACCAGTGAAATGTCCATTCTGATTGGTCGGTTCTTCCAGCCATTGACAGGTATCACAGATCTGGACTGTCTGTACATTGTATGTTGAGTCTGGTTTCAAGTAATACAGGTAAAGAGTAGTACAGAACATGTAATACCTCCCTGTACTGTAGGGGGTGCTACCAGACACCAGTCAGTGCATACACTTCAGTAATACAGGTAAACAGTAGTACATGAAAAGACCATCATATTATGAAACTGTTGTATGTTGAGGCCATTGTAAATTGAGGGATCACTGTATCTGGTCAATATAAACCCAGTCTGGCCTCAGATTGTTGTCTTTCCCCTTTTGAGCTCCCCTTCTACTTTATAAATAGGTTTTGGCTTTGGTCTAATTGTTGTTATATACAAACTAGATCTCTAAACATTTACAGATGAAACATTTTAATACTGTGTCCTGCCATAAAAGTCTTCATAATAGTCATAAATAGTGAAAGCCTAGAATGTGATCTTATGATATGGTTTATTTACTTTACGGAGGTTATTATAGGGAAGACACCACGCTGCAGACACTATTGGATAGCTGTTAGATTTTAAAAGCAAACTCTGCCTTTTATGGAGCTGATGGTGGTGGCCATACTTATGAAATCTCTTATTTCTCAGCGTGGCTGAGCTGCTCAAGTACTACAGCCTGTAGCGTCTCCTCACTTGCCTTCACCTTCCAGCATTGGCCAAGGAGGTGCTGAGGGGTGAGGACAAGCAAGGTGACATACCAGGTTTTGGCACTTGAACAGCTCAGCCCCGCCTCCTTGACACTTGGATGAGAAACAAAAAGGAGATGTTCTAAGTTTGGCCTTTAAAGGGGTACTCCGGCCCTAAGACCCCCCCCCTTGGGACCCCCGCAATCTAGCATGCAGCACCCACCTGTGAGCACTGCAGGAAGCGTTGGAGGCTCCAAGTCTTATGCCTCCCGACCACAAGGACGGAGTATCGTGACATCACAACTCCGCCCCTGTGTGACATCATGCCCCGCCCCCTCAATGCAAGTCTATGGGTGGGGGGTCTTTAAATTGTTGTCAAATATTCCATTAAAACGGAGCTTGAATTTCAGATTTCAGACAAATTTGGAGGCAATAATCAAGTAGAAATCCCTGTGAAACCTACCTCAAATTACTTAGTGTGAACATGACCTAACAAAATGACTCCCATAATTGACAACACTTGTCTACCTGATGGTCTAGGACTGATGAAACGTTCATATATCCATGGATTCCTGATGTCTTCAGAATCTTCTGGGATTCATTACAGAAGGTCAGATGTAGATTGCCTCATGATATGGAGACGATCTACATTCCTCATCTGTCCTTGGACCCTATGGTTTGTAGTATAAGAAAGCTTTTGATGACAGCACAATACATCATTGACTGTAGGCACCTGGTTTCAAGCTGGTGTCCTCAACTTGAGATGGTCTGAAGTCAGTGGACCGGTAAGAGGTGGGTTTGGAGACATCTGGAAGTAGATATAGTCCTTTGTAGTTGTTGGCTGGTTATGGTTACCAAGAGCCAAGGAGTCATTGATCACAACCACTTTGAGGTTTAATTCATCTTACGTTCTCTTTTTTCTTCTTCTGTCTTCTCCTTCTAAAGCAGATGTCCAAGCTTAGAGTTAATAAGTCACCACCTTTTCTTTTTTGTAAAGGGAACCTTGCCATTGTAGAGACTGAGGAACCCTACGTCCTTGTCTTCAGCCAGAGAACAAGACCATCATCTCTCTCCCATCATCTTGAATGGGGCCAAGGTCATGAAAAAATCTTATACCTGACCATGTGTCCTACAATGAGCCTGGTGTTCGTTTTTTGCTGGGCCAATTATGAAAGCTAGCTCCCTTCTAAGAAAGCATTTCTCTTTAGGGACACCAAAAAGGATGAAATACCCATTTGTATTTCTCTTTTTTCTTTTAAGAGCCGAGGCAAATGCTCTCTATCACCCAATATGCAAGAAAAAGTGCAAACGTGTCACAATAAAAAAAACGTGCACAAAGGATGCAGTCTATCGCTAAGCCCTTCTCCGATAGGAGAGAGGCCCCCAACAAACCTACCCTTCACCTCCGGGCCAAAAGGCACCTGCAAGGATCCAGGTTCGATGCCACTTTTCACCGAAGCTACTAAGAGGCCGAAAATGCACCTGGCTTCAACCTAAGCATTAACCAAGGTATGAAATGCCCAAATGTAGACAAACATTTATAGAGTAGGTAGTAGTTGGCCATTGACACAGCTAGAGGAGGTAGACTTGTCCTCATTGAGGAGATCTAGGTGTGTATGGAGTCTTTCATGCAATGCCCCATGGGAAAAAAAAAGTATGCAAATTAGCTCTCCTCCAGAAGAAAGAAAACCGTCTCTCTAGTTTCACCTATAGGTAACTGTGAAACATGACTAATGATATCAGCCAAGCCAAAGTGTCCTTCAAAAGTAAGAGACACCCATATGTAGACAGCCTACGGCTATCCGGGCATGCTAGGAGTTATAGTTTTGTAACAGCTGGAGGCATCCTGGTTGGGAAACATTGCTCTAACTGGATCTTCTTAATAGATTATGCTTGTTGAAGGGTATTTTATGTATACAGCTCTTCTGCAGACCTATGTGTCTTCAGGTCTACAGACTATAAACAAACCCTGTGACCCTTTCGCTAAAGGTAGGAATATAATCTTGCCAACCAGACCCTCTGATATGCATTGAAGAGGGGTAAGAATCCCAAAATAGCAGTCTACAGATGGGTAAACTCTTCCTTTTGGATGAGATACTGGTTTTGCCTTATAATCCCAGTCATGTTCCAAGGCTTCTTTTTGAATCTGACATTAAAGGAGTACCGCAGCATTAGATAACTGTCTGTTCGCAGGGGATTCTGAATGCCCCCCCCCCTCCCCCCGCAATCTCCTGTACGGGGCCTTGGCTCTGCCATGACTCTCCCCGTGCAGGAGGGGTGTTGACACGTCCCCTCCATGTATCCCTATGGGAGAGCCAGAGATGCAGCATTCATGCATCCCCAACTCTCCCATTGAGCTGAATGGAGGGGGCATGTCTGCTGACCTCTTAATGAGGTCGACGACACAAGCATTAGCCACGCAGAGCCGCGGCAGTTCTGGGTCCCCATACCGGAGATTGCAGGGGGTCCCAGCAGTCAGACCCCCACGATCAGACACTTATCCCCTATCCAGCAGATAGGGGGATACGTTGTCTAATGCTGCAGATCTCCTTTAATTTTACAAGGTGGCGCTGCAAAGAAAATGTTCTTCCTCCCAGAGGAGAGTTTGCATGCTCTTTTATTCTTGAAAGAGAAGTCTCATATTCAAAAATACTGTAAAACGTATCCCTGTCCACAGGTTTTAGATTGCGGGGGTCCATCCGCTGGGACCCCTGTGATCTACTGTACAGGGCCTCGGCTCTCCCTGGGACTGGAGCTTCACCACCCCCACAGGGGTCCCAGCAGTTGGACCCCTGTCTGTGGATAGGGGATACGTTTTTTTTTTTTTTTTAGTATTTTTAAGTATGTATGAGACTTAAAACATTTGGGATAAGTCAAGCTGAAGGAGGGGGAGTCCTGTGTCTGATTACATAATTTTTCTAGTAACAAAACTAAATCCTTAAGCCAGCAAAGTACTTGGCCCAGTAGATTTATATCATCTCATCTTCAAAGATTCCCTGTCGCAATCTGCACTGAGACCGAAAGGTTCTGCTCTAACCCCCCCCCCAGACATTGCTCTAACCCCCCCCCCCAGGCATTGCTCTGCGCTCCTTCCCTTCTCCAGATACAACTCTCAGACCCTTCATCTCTAACCTTTATAAATGTTAAGAATTCTTTAAATACATAAAGAGTCCTTGCCGTCTGTTCTGGTGAGTTTTAAGGATTTGCAGGTAATTGCACATTAAGTGATGGGACTCCCACCACATTCCTGTACAGGGGGGGGGGGGATACATTTATTATATTATCCTGAGGAACAGCAGGTCATATTATCAAGTGTGAGGTATGTGCGCTATGCATCACATAAAGGGGTATTCTGATCCCATAGAAAAATTTATATAGTGCCGAGGCCCTGGTATCATAGAAAAAAAAAAATATATACTTACCTACCGGTCCTACTCTAAAATCACTGCAGCTCTGGTTCTTCTTCTTCCAATCTGCTTCCAAGACGAGGACCTTACTGCTCAGCCAATCAGTGGCTGCAGTAATGTCTAATCTCAGCCAGTGATTGGCTGAGCAGGAAGGTCCTGCTGCGGTGCTCATCGTAGACCAGAAGAAGAAGACGACCTGCATTGGAACCAATATAAGATCGGGAGATAGGTAAGTATGTTTTTTTTTTTTTTTTAACCAGGGACCTGGCACTATAATATTTTTTTCTACAGTGCTGTAAAACCCCTTTAACAAACTAAATTTCACTTAAAGGGTATGTTTACTCATATTTAATTGTAATAATACCAGATTTGAGACAGATATGAGGCCACATCCAAGAAGAAATCCATGTGGAATCTACCTCAAGTTACTCAATGTGAACATAACCTAAGAAAATGACCCCCATATTTACCAGCACTTGTCCACCTGAGGGTCTTTGACCGATTAAATGTTCCTAAATTTATGGATTCCTGATGATGTCGGAATCTTCTCACATCTCACATCTGACATGGAGGCAATCTACGTTCCTTATCTGTCCTTGGGCCACATGGTTTGGGGTAAATGAAAGCTTTTAATGAAGAAACTATATATATTTCATTGACTGCAGGTAACTGGATTCAAGCTGGTGTCCTTAATAGTGATGAGCGGCAGGGGCCATATTCGAATTTGCAATATTTTGCGAATATATGGACGAATATTCGTACTATGTTCAAGAAATTCGCATATTCGCTATGTTTGTTCACTTTTTTTCCCCATGCGAAAATTGTAATGAAATTCGTATAGTGCGCATGCGCGATTATATCTTTCAACTAACGAACACTATACCCTACACTAGAACCTATCTGCTAAACTAACCTAAACTATCTAAGGCTAAAAGAAGGGAGGGATCAGTGTCCTCTGGAAGTGCCGATATTTGCGAATATTTGCATATTCGCATATACGAAATATTTGCGCGCCACACCGACTCACACAATAAATAACATTGGAGCCTTCTTTGGATCACAAGCTGGAGGCAGGGAGGGATGATCACTTTTTTTTGTGAAGAAAAAAAAGCGAATATTCGTCATTAAGACTATATAGGGCTATATTCTAGATATTTGCGAAATTGCGAAGTGACGATATTCACGGTAAAAAATCACCATTTGAATATTTGCACTCAACACTAGTTCTTAACTTGAGATGGTCTAAAGTCGGTGGACCTGAAGGAGGTGTCGGTATTGGTGTCCAGGTAAACTCCAGGCTCATATGTCTATGCAGGTCCTGCTCCGGGCTCACATGTCCATACAGGTCCTGCTCCGCGCTCATATATCCATGCAGGTCCTGCTACAGGCTCATATGTCTATGCAGGTCCTGCTCCGGGCTCATATGTCTATGCAGGTCCTGCTCCGGGCTCATATGTCTATGCAGCTCCTGCTCCGGACTCATATGTCTATGCAGGTCCTGCTCCGGGCTCATATGTCTATGCAGGTCCTGCTCCGGGCTCATATGTCTATGCAGGTCCTGCTTCGGGCTCATATGTCTATGAAGGTGCTGCTCCGGGCTCATATGTCTATGCAGGTCCTACTCTGGGCTCATATGTCTATGCAGGTCCTGCTCCAGGCTCATATGTTTATGCAGGTCCTGCTTCGGGCTCATATGTCTATGAAGGTGCTGCTCCGGGCTCATATGTCTATGAATGTCCTACTCTGGGCTTATATGTCTATGTAGGTCCTGCTCCTGGCTCATGTGTCTATGCAGGTCCTGCTCCGGGCTCATGTGTCTATGCAGGTCCTGCTCCGGGCTCATATGTCTATGCAGGTCCTGCTCCGGGCTCATATGTCTATGCAGGTCCTGCTCTGGGCTCATATGTCTATGCAGGTCCTGCTCCGGGCTCATATGTCTATGCAGGTCCTGCTCCGGGCTCATATGTCTATGAAGGTGCTGCTCCGGGCTCATATGTCTATGAAGGTCCTACTCTGGGCTCATATGTCTATGTAGGTCCTGCTCTGGGCTCATGTGTCTATGCAGGTCCTGCTCCGGGCTCATATGTCTATGCAGGTCCTGCTCCGGGCTCATATGTCTATGCAGGTCCTGCTCCGGGCTCATATGTCTATGCAGGTCCTGCTCCGGGCTCATATGTGTATGCAGGTCCTGCTCCGGGATCATGTGTCTATGCAGGTCCTGCTCCGGGCTCATATGTCTATGCAGGTCCTGCTCCGGGCTCATATGTCTATGCAGGTCCTGCTCCGGGCTCACATGTCTATGCAGGTCCTGCTCCGGGCTCACATGTCTATGCAGGTCCTGCTCCGGGCTCATATGTCTATGCAGGTCCTGCTCCGGGCTCATATGTCTATGCAGGTCCTGCTCCGGGCTCATATGTCTATGCAGGTTCTGCTCCGGGCTCATATGTCTATGCAGGTCCTGCTCCGGGCTCATATGTCTATGCAGGTCCTGCTCCGGGCTCATATGTCTATGAAGGTGCTGCTCCGGGCTCATATGTCTATGAAGGTGCTGCTCCGGGCTCATATGTCTATGAAGGTCCTGCTCCGGGCTCATGTGTCTATGTAGGTCCTGCTCCGGGCTCATGTGTCTATGCAGGTCCTGCTCCGGGCTCATGTGTCTATACAGGTCCTGCTCCGGGCTCATATGTGTATGCAGGTCCTGCTCCGGGCTCATATGTCTATGCAGGTCCTGCTCCGGGCTCATATGTCTATGAAGGTCCTGCTCCGGGCTCATATGTCTATGTAGGTCCTGCTCCGGGCTCATATGGCTATGCAGGTCCTGCTCCGGGCTCATATGTCTATGAAGGTCCTGCTCCGGGCTCATATGTCTATGTAGGTCCTGCTCCGGGCTCATGTGTCTATGCAGGTCCTGCTCTGGGCTCATGTGTCTATGCAGGTCCTGCTCCGGGCTCATATGTCTATGTAGGTCCTGCTCATGTGTCTATGCAGGTCCTGCTCCGGGCTCATATGTCTTAATGTAACAAGGCTTATTTATGAAAAGTTTTGTTTAAAAATCCCTTCCTGTTTCATGTACACAGCTCTATGCAGACCCATGTGTCTACAAATTTGTTTGCTTGCCAAGGTTTACATACCCTTCAAAGGTTTTTAGACTTATTCTAGATGGACAGAATGTTTTTTTGCCCATATAAACATGTGTTTCCCAACCAGTTTACCTTCAGCTGTTGCAAAACCACAACCCCTAACATGCCCGGACAGTCGAAGGCTGTCTGGGCATGCTAGGAGTTGTAGGTTTGCAACAGCTGGAGGCAAACTTGTTGGGAAACACTGTCATAAGGGAACAGCACTGAAATCTGGAAGCGGTGATGACCAAGATCTGTGCAGATAGGGGGGACTGAGCTGGTTACCGATGTAGACACCAAAGTCTACCATATGTCTTCTCCACCAAGAATGGGACATCGTCAGGGCACTAAGGTTCTGGAGCAACCTGAGCACACTGACCCAAGGTGGTACCATATGGACATCTTGAGCTCCAGCCTATTCTACCAGAGATGACCCAACATTCCTTCACCAAATATGTATCTTCACTTGAGTTGAGACTTCCAAAATCATGTGACCCGGTCTTTTATTAGACTCCACATTGACTTGTTTAGTGGTTGTTTACAAAAATCTAAAATCTTCATCCAAAGAAAACTTTTTTTTTTCCAGTCTGGACATCAAAAGAGCCAAACCAATGTCTGAATCCGCCCCCACTCTAAGTTTCATCTCAAGACATCCACATGTCTCCAGATTAGACTCCCCGGTCTCTTCCAAACACCAAGAATTAATTGATATAAGACATTTTTGTTTTTTCTTTGTGAGCACGGTTTGTTTTCGCTACCATGGACCCCGGGTCTGGACGATGGGAGTCTTTGTTCTAACTAAAGGCAGATGTCTCCATCTGGGAAGACTTAAGCACTTGTAGCAATGTTCACTCCTTTAGACCGAGGAGCTGCTACAAGTGACATCTCCTTCTCCAGGAATGACAGCTCCGGTCTGTGCCTGATCAGTGTCCTGCATATTAATGCAATTTTTATTGTAGGTTTTTCCTTGCCAATTCCCAGGTAGATATGTCCACGGAGTAGCGTCTGGGCCCGAAGGGTCAAGTGGCCTCGATCTCACGCTTTCAGATACATGGTTTAATGTTTTGCAGACCAGATGTCTTCTGTCTGACTCAGAGTCAGCTGAAGTGAAGACACAATAAAAAAAAAAAAAAGTATGTCTTTTGGGAACAATTGGCAAACAAAAAAGGTGCTACTAACAAACGTTCAGCTTCCCTACAAGTGACAGGTAGCAGAACTGTCCTTTTATGTACATGCTTCATGTCACCTTCTTGTGTCTTTCGTCGTTGTCCAAAGACTGTAAACAGTATAAAAGGTGATTTATAAGGTGTAAAACTATGTTCTTCTCTTGTGCTTTACAGCAGCTTTGTGACATTTGTGGTGTCCCGGTATCGTATTATATACGTTACCTGTATAGAGGTCCCCATAGCCCGAGTCCCCAGGACTTCGGGGTCCCTCTTTTGTAGATCTCCCCTTGTCACCTCACACTTAGTCTATGACTATATAGCAGTTCTATTTAATATTAGAATAAGTATATATATATATGTAAATTTAGTTGTTTACCTGTTCGGAGCCTAGCAGGACCTGCGGGTCACGTGACTAGCTTAGAACTCTATGGTTTTGCTTTAGGACCTTTGGAGGTTTCCGTGACGTATTCACCCACAATGCACTGTAACGGTGAGCGACAGTCTTTACGGACCAATCCAAAACGGCCGGCCCCTGCCCATATAAGGGACCTGCGCCATCTTGATCGTTCTCTCTTCTCTCTTGGGTTGCTGACTCAGGAAGAGGTAGGACCTCCGCAGCTTACAAGACGTTTTGCTAGGCCAAAGCCTTGCGGCCTCGGCCTATAACCTAGCGGATAGATTAAGCAATTCCCCGCTACTCATCGCAAGATCACTGGACCTAATAACTCCGCTAAATCCAGCGGATCTCTGCTATACAATTCCTCAAAAGCTAAATTGGGCTTACAAGATCCCAACCGACTGTCAATCGCTGCTCAAATCCTATGTAAAGAGACTCTGTTATCTGGACTGTTGCTGTTACCTCATGCACAGAAATTCATCAGTAAAAGTTCCTGCAAGTTTTCAGTTACAGTGGTTGTGGACAATCCTTTATTCCTGCATCACCTATTGCTCTTGGGAAGGGTGGCAATAGGCCTATCAAGAAACACAGCATTTAACCCTCACCCTGGCGTCACGAGTGACAAGGGTTAACAGCGCCCTTAACTATAACGAACAGCAACACCCTAACTACCCTACACCCCCACAAGGCTTGTTCCCAATTCCGCCACCACACATTGCTTCGTATAGCTTCGTTACTCAGTGGTTTCCTCTTCGGGATAAAGTTTCTCTTTGAGGTGAGCACCAAATGACTTGTGGAAACTGATGGGCCATTCATACGCTACTGAGAACTTTGGGAAAAGGACATATAAAGTAGCTCCCTACCAGAAGGAAAAAAAATTACTTGCACTCTGGTGCCATCTACTGGCAGTCAATGGCAAACACTTTTGAAAGAAACCTTAGAACATGACTGGGAATTAAAGGAATACTGTAGTGCAAAATAACTCGTCCACTATCCGAAGGATATCTGCTCTGGCAGTTGGCAGGAAGGGGGCATGTCCGTCCCCACCATGACACGGCGGTTGACACGCCCCCCATGTATCCCATAGAGATACATGGAGGGGGCGTGTCAGCCACTGCATCACGTGGGGACGGAACGCTCCCTTCATGCCGACTGCCGGCGCCCCGCAGTCGGACCCTCCCCCGTAATCTATAACTGATAGAGGATAAGTTATTTTGCACTTCAGTATTCCTTTAAAATAAACAAGGCAGAATTTCTCCCCCAAAAATTGGTAGTAGGTTCTAGGACAATGGGGGTTAGTTGCTCCTTGTTTAGGTAGCTTGAATATACTTATATACTTAAATAAAAAGTAATGTGCATCTACATCTATAATCAGACACTCACCCTGTTGCAGCCATTGCTGCCTCCACTTGCAATCCATGAGCCAGGGGAATTGCATATTTCACAATAGGAGGGTTTTCCAGAAGGTTTCCTGCTTGTAGAGCTGCAGGTTCAGAGCTCAGTGGGTGTTCTCTGCTTGTAGAGCTGCAGGTTCAGAGCTCAGTGGGTGTTTCCTGCTTGTGGAGCTGCAGGTTCAGAGCTCAGTGGGTGTTTCCTGCTTGTAGAACTGCAGGTTCAGAGCTCAGTGGGTGTTTCCTGCTTGTGGAGCTGCAGGTTCAGAGCTCAGTGGGTGTTTCCTGCTTGTGGAGCTGCAGGTTCAGAGCTCAGTGGGTGTTTCCTGCTTGTAGAGCTGCAGGTTCAGAGCTCAGTGGGTGTATCCTGCTTGTAGAGCTGCAGGTTTAGAGCTCATTGGGTGTTTCCTGCTTGTGGATCTGCAGGTTCAGAGCTCAGTGGGTGTTTCCTGCTTGTGGAGCTGCAGGTTCAGAGCTCAGTGGGTGTTTCCTGCTTGTGGAGCTGCAGGTTCAGAGCTCAGTTGGTGTTTCCCACTTGTAGAGGTGCTGTTTCTGAGCTTAGTGGGTGTTCCCTTCTTGTAGAGCTGCAGGTTCAGAGCTCAGTGGGTGTTCCCTGCTTGTGGAGCTGCAGGCTCAGAGCTCAGTTGGTGTTTCCCACTTGCAGAGTTGCTGTTTCTGAGCTTAGTGGGTTTTCCCTATTAAGTTGCTTTTTCTTCTTCCATTCCTTGGCTCAATCTGTAATCAAAAGGGCCCAATGACCTTTGTTCTCCCCAACTCCACCATCAGGACACGAATCTTCAAAAAGACACAGCAGAGAACAAAGTGCAGTCATTAGATATCAGCTTTATTCTATCTTCCTTGTATGGATTATTTTAACACCCCAACAGATATGGACCCGCTGTGCCACTTACAAATTAGGTATCAGATAACATGTCAATTGTACCGCACAGTAAACGTGTAAAATGAACCCCCTCAAATTTCCAAAATTTCTTTTTTTTAAATTTTTTTTCTTTAACAATTTCACTTCACAAATAGTTTTTCTGCTTTGCAATACATTTTATGCTAAAATGAAAGGTGTCCTTACAAAGTACTGTTAGCCCCGCAAAAAACAAACAAACAAACAAGCCCTCATATTCCTCTGTGGATGGGAACAATAAAAAGAGTTATGGCTGTTAGAACATACGGAAGGAAAAATGACCACACAAAAGTAAAATAATTTTGTTATGAAGGGGTTAAAACCAGTTCCAGAGCTTTACTGCAGCTTAGGCTAAGTTCACAATAGTGATGTGCACTGTCCCGTTAGAGGTCCTGAACGCATAGGAGCACAATCGACAATGCCGAGTCCCATTCACTTTGAATGGGGTCCATCAGGTGTCCATGTTTTCACGGTAGTTTACCCATAGTTTTAACGGACTTAGCCAGCGGAGTTCCTCTAAACAGAGCATAACGCTGACGTGGACTCCTGTCAAAATGACAGGAGTCCCTGCTCTCCACATCCTGTTTTTATGCCACCCTTTGCTAGGGCACTATGGAAACCATCTGCTGAGCAGCGAGGCATACGCTGTATATATTTCTGCTAAGTTGAACTACTTAGGGGAAAATAATTAAAGTATTAATGGATGCCTGCACTAACTTACTATACAGGTGCGTGCTCTGGCACAGTCACAACCTCTCTCAGCATCACCTTATACCGTATTTTTCGCCCCATAGGACGCACCGGCATATAAGACGCACTCAATTTTAAAGGTGCAAAATCTAGAAAAAAAAGATTCTGAACCCAACAGTGATCTTCAACCTGCGGACCTCCAGATGTTACAAAACTACAACTCCCAGCATGCCCGGACAGCCAACGGCTGTCCGGGCATGCTGGGAGTTGTAGTTTTGCAACATCTGGAGGTCCGCAGGTTGAAGACCACTGGTATAGGAGGTAGTACTCACGTGTCCCCGCTGCTCCGGACCTGTCACCGCTCATCACCGCTGCCCTGGATGTCGTCCTCCATCACTGTCGCCGCGTCCCCGTGGTGTCCCCAACGCTCCGGACGTCTTCTTCCCCGGGATCCACGCTCTCCGTCGCCGTCATCACGTCGCTACGCACGCCGCTCCTATTGGATGACGGGACGGCGTGCGCGAAGACGTGATGACGTTGAAGAAGAGTGCCGGCCACGCAGGGGAGCATACACCAAGGAGGCAGGTAAGGTCCCTCCCGGTGTCCTGTAAGCTGTTCGGTACGCCACGATTTCACCACGGCGGTCCCGAACAGCCCGACTTTCGCTTCAGACGCGGCGGTCAGCTTTGATCGCCGCGTCTGAAGGGTTAATAGAGGGCATCACCGCGATCGGTGATGTCCTGTATTAGCCGCGGGTCCCGCCCGTTGATGGCCGCAGAGACCGACCCGATAGGTGTGTGTATTCGCCGTATAAGACGCACCAACTTTTTTCCCCCCCAGTTTTGGGGAAGAAAAAAAGCGTCTTACACGGCGAAAAATACGGTACCTCCTTACAGCATACATTCAGTAGACCAGGTAGTGCAGTCTACACTTGGCTCAGTAACCATGTACTGAGCAGCAAGAATGCAATGTCGGCCTCAGTGCTTGTCAAGTACAGTAACAGGGACACCTGTCTCCGACAGATGTCCCTGCTACTGTTCTAATTGAAATGGAGCAACTCTTATCCAACGAATCCACATATATATATATTTTTTAATGTTGAATTCAAACTCATCTCTAATTTGGCTGTTTCCTGTTATGTTATATATATATATATATATATATATATATATATATATATATATATATATATATAAACCTTTCCACAATATATAGAAATATTATCTGTTCAGAAAGAACAAAATGACAAAAAAAATAAAAAATACTGAAGTTAGTCATCTCTGGGTCCTATTCTAAGACTGTCAGTGACTCTCTAGGATATCTGTCTTGTCTCTCGGGCTGGTGATAGGAAATGTTTAATGAAAAATAATGACTCACGTAACATTTTCTGCTTCGTAATCTGCTAAAAAAAAAAAGGTTTCCATGACCTGCAGCTCTGGAGAATTGTCACTATATTCGTATTTCTACCAACAAAGTATTTTTTCATCTCTGATAATCTAACCCAGTGTTTCAAAACCAGTGTGCCTCCAGCTGTTGCAAAACTACAAGTCCCATCATGCCCGGACAGCCGAAGGCTGTCCGGGCATGCTGGGAGTTGTAGTTTTGCAACAGCTGGAGGCACACTGCTTTGAAAAACACTAAATTAACCTATGAAACTTAAAGGAACAAGATTGATAAAATAGACGCGTCTTATTTGTTAATAAAATAGTCAAATAATAGACCGAGATCATTTATTTGCGCAAGTTTACAAGGTGCTGTCTATTCTGTAGTCTTTAAAGGGGTACTCCGGTGAAAATGAAAAAAAAAAAATGTTTTAATCAACTGGTGCCAGAAAGTTACACAGATTTGTTAAAATTACTTCTATTTAAAAATCTTAATCCTTCCAGTACTTATCAGCTGCTGAATGCTCCACAGGAAGTTCTTTACTTGTTTGAATTGCTTTTCTGTCTGACCACAGTGCTCTCTGCTGACACCTCTGTCCATGTCAGGAACTGTCCAGAGCAGGATAGGTTTTCTATGGGGATTTGCTCCTGCTCTGGACAGTTCCTGACATGGACAGAGGTGTCAGCACAGAGCACTGTGGTCAGACAGAAAAGCAATTCAAACAAGAAAAGAACTTCCTGTGGAGCATTCAGCAGCTGATAAGTACTGGAAGGATTAAGATTTTTAAAAAGAAGTAATTTACAAATCTGTTTAACTTTCTGGCATCAGTTGATAAAAAATAAAATAAAAAAATAATAATAATAATTGTTTTCCACCAGAATACCCCTTTAACATCACAGGATGAACAAAAAGGATGTGTAGGAGGAGCTATAAAACCATGCTTACATTAGGAGAAGGTTTGTTACAGTGTGTCACCCCAGTAGTAAGGATATTACATCAGGAGGAGGTTTGTTACAGTGTGTCACCATAATGGTAAGGAGATTACATGAGGAAGGGGTTTGTTACAGTGTGTCACCCCAGTAGTAAGGCGATTACATGAGGAGAGGGTTTGTTACAGTGTGTCACCCCAGTAGTAAGGAGATTACATGAGGAGGAGGTTTGTTACAGTGTGTCACCCCAGTAGTAAGGCGATTACATGAGGAGGAGGTTGGTTACAGTGTGTCACCCCAGTAGTAAGGAGATTACATGAGGAGGAGGTTTGTTACAGTGTGCCACCCCAGTAGTAAGGAGATTACATGTGGAGGAGGTTTGTTACAGTGTGTCATCCCAGTAGTAAGGAGATTACATGATGAGGTTTGTTACAGTGTGTCACCCCAGTAGTATGGAGATTACATGAGGAGGAGGTTTGTTACAGTGTGTCAACCTAGTAGTAAGGAGTTTACATGATGAGGTTTGTTACAGTGTGTCACCCCAGTAGTATGGAGATTACATGAGGAGGAGGTTTGTTACAGTGTGTCAACCTAGTAGTAAGGAGATTACATGAGGAGGGGGTTTGTTACAGTGTGTCACCCCAGTAGTAAGGAGATTACATGAGGAGGTTTGTTACAGTGTGTCACCCCAGTAGTAAGGAGATTACATGAGGAGGGGGTTTGTTACAGTGTGTCACCCCAGTAGTAAGGAGTTTACATGAGGAGGTTTGTTACAGTGTGTCACCCCAGTAGTAAGGAGATTACATGAGGAGGAGGTTTGTTACAGTGTGTCACCCCAGTAGTAAGGAGATTACATGAGGAGTAGGTTTGTTACAGTGTGTAACCCCAGTAGTAAGGTGATTACATGAGGAGGAGGTTTGTTACAGTGTGTAACCCCAGTAGTAAGGTGATTACATGAGGAGGAGGTTTGTTACAGTGTGTAACCCCAGTAGTAAGGTGGGGCATGTCAAAGGGCAGAGTCAAGGGGCGACATAATGAGCTTTTGCCTAGGGTGGCAAAAATCCTTGCACCAGGCCTGTATGTACCCGAAATACAGACATGAGCCCCCAAATACCAGAATTATATGCAGAAAGCATGGTCACATGACCCTCAAAGCTCCAAGAATTATAATAATTTGCCAGAGATTAATTGTATATAAGCTAAGTGATAGTGGCACATAGAATAATTGAGTTTATTCAGTTATTTTTCTATTCCTCTTGGAGATAGTCCATCTGCCATAGAAGAGAGATGCTTTACACTGCAGCCAAGATAACCCCACCCCTCACTACAATGTCATCAGACCTTCCAAGATAACCCCACCCCTCACTATGATATCACCAGACCTTCCCAGATAACCCCACCCCTTACTATAATGTCACCAGACCTTCCCAGATAACCCCACCCCTCACCATAATGTCACCGGACCTTCTTAGATAACCCCACCCCTCACTACAATGTCACCAGACCTTCCCAGATAACCTCACCCCTCACTATGATGTCACCAGACCTTCCAAGATAACCCCACCCCTCACTATGATGTCACCAGACCTTCCCAGATAACCCCACCCCTTACTATAATGTCACCAGACCTTCCCAGATAACCCCACCCCTCACCATAATGTCACCGGACCTTCTCAGATAACCCCACCCCTCACTTTGATGTCACCAGACCTTCCAAGATAACCCCACCCCTCACTACAATGTCACCAGACCTTCCCAGATAACCTCACCCCTCACTATGATGTCACCAGACCTTCCAAGATAACCCCACCCCTCACTATGATGTCACCAGACCTTCCCAGATAACCCCACCCCTTACTATAATGTCACCAGACCTTCCCAGATAACCCCACCCCTCACCATAATGTCACCGGACCTTCTCAGATAACCCCACCCCTCACTTTGATGTCACCAGACCTTCCAAGATAACCCCACCCCTCACTATAATGTCACCAGACCTTCCCAGATAACCCCACCCCTCACTTTGATGTCACCAGACCTTCCAAGAAAACCCCACCCCTCACTATAATGTCACCAGACCTTCTCAGATAACCCCACCCCTCACTTTGATGTCACCAGACCTTCCAAGATAACCCCACCCCTCACTATAATGTCACCAGACCTTCCCAGATAACCCCACCCCTCACTTTGATGTCACCAGACCTTCCCAGATAACCCCACCCCTCACTATAATGTCACCGGACCTTCCCAGATAACCCCACCCCTCACTATAATGTCACTGGACCTTCCCAGATAACCCCACCCCTCACTATGATATCACCCAACCTTCCCAGATAACCCCACCCCTCACTATGATATCACCAGACCTTCCCAGATAACCCCACCCCTCACTATGATGTCACCGGACCTTCCCAGATAACCCCACCCCTCATTATGATATCACTAGACCTTCCCAGATAACCCCACCCCTCATTATGATATCACTAGACCTTTCCAGATAACCCCACCCCTCATTATGATATTGTAGTGGTCAGAGGAGTAGGGGACCGCAATGCAGGATTCAAGTACGGTACAGCAGACAATGAGGCTGAAGCAGAAACCGGTTTTATTAACCAACAGAGTATAACGGCCGGAGAATGATGATGACAGAAATAACAGATTACATAGGTTTACAGCAAAGTTAACTGCAACGTGATACATAAAATGGCGCTCCCGCCAACGCACACACAGAAATACAGGCTACTCTGCTATATGATCCTATCTGATTCCCGCTAACCGGGACACGTTGCTGCAACGCTCTGTCTACAGAAACCTGCTCTATGCCCTACCACAGGTCAGCGCCGGTGCACACTCACAGTTCTGTAGGTACAGCTGCTTTGTCTCAGTCTCTGTGATGGTGGATGCAGTCAGGTCTCTTGATCTCTCCCTTGCTGTCTGTAGCTGCAGTCTATAATGCACTGGTCTGGGATTCTTTGCAGGTTGCTTATCTTGTTCTGTCACTTGGAGGTCACTGCAGTCTGGTCCCTTGCTCTGTAACTTGCTTGTGGTGTTCTGGGATGTTCTCTCCTCTCTTTCTCTGGTTCTCAGCTGCAGTCTGTAGCATCACAGTTCAGCTCTGTCTCCTCTGGCAGGATACTGTTGCTCTGTCCCTGGATTACACAGTCTATATGCCATTTCAAGGCCACTTTGTAAAGTCCCTTTCCTCAGCTCTGCACAGCCATAGAGAGCCGAACACCACACAGTCCCATGGAACTTCCTGCTCCTCCTCCTCTCCAGAAAGATCTCTTCTCTTAAAGCAACAACAACAACTGTGACATCTTGTGGCTGAATGATGCATGACAGTCTGTGGGACTTTTTCACTATAAGTACAGTGTACTGGAGTTTAGTCATTCTAGGGGCTGACCCCCTACAATATCACCAGACCTTCCCAGATAACCCCACCCCTCACTATGATGTCACCAGACCTTCCTAAAAAACCCCACCCATCACACAATTTCTCCATGTCCATCATTTTTCAGATTACCCCACACCACACTGTAAAACCTTTCCCTAATAACCCCCCACCTCACTGTAATATGTAATATAAGAAAAAAACTTTCCCAAATACCCCCACCTCACTGTAATATAAAAAACCTTTCTTAAATAACCCACCCCTTACCGTGATATCACCAACCCTTCTCATATAATTCTACTCCTCAATGTCATATCCAACCCTTCCTGATGACCACACTGATATCAACAGCCCTTCCCAGATAAGCCCACCCCCTCACTGATGTCACCAGCCCTTCCCAGATAGGCCCACCCCCTCCCTGATGTCACCAGCCCTTCCCAGATAGGCCCATCCCCTTACTGATGTCACCAGCCCTTCCCAGATTATCCCACCCCCTCACTGATGTCACCAGCCCTTCTCAGATAGGCCCACCCCCTCCCTGATGTCACCAGCCCTTCCCAGATAGGCCCATCCCCTCATTGATTTCACCAACCCTTCCCAGATAGGCACATCCCCTCACTGATGTCACCAGCCCTTCCCAGATAGGCCCACCCCCTCCCTGATGTCACCAGCCCTTCCCAGATAGGCCCATCCCCTCATTGATTTCACCAGCCCTTCCCAGATAGGCCCATCCCCTCACTGATGTCACCAGCCCTTCCCAGATAGGCCCACCCCCTCCCTGATGTCACCAGCCCTTCCCAGATAGGCCCATCCCCTCATTGATTTCACCAGCCCTTCCCAGATAGGCCCATCCCCTCACTGATGTCACCAGCCCTTCCCAGATAGGCCCACCCCCTCACTGATGTCACCAGCCCTTTCCAGATAGGCCCACCCCCACACTGATGTCACCAGCCCTTCCGAGATAGGTCCACCCCCTCATTGATGTCACCAGCCCTTCCCAGATAGGCCCACCCCCTCCCTGATGTCACATTTCCCAGACAGCTCTGAACATTGTTCTTCCTTTCTGCACTATTTGTGGTCAATTAGTACAATGGAGTCATGGTTCTCCGATGCTTTATTGGTACATGTTCATGATCTCACTTTTTTTAATTATGCCATGACTAAGAATTTTATTGTATGAAATGCGTTGGCGTTCTGTATAAGCTGTATCTTCTCTCCATCCCTGTGATCCTTAAAGGGGTACTCCACCTCTAGACATCTTTGGATAGCGGACACCTTTGGATAGGGGATAAAATGTCTGATCGCGGGGTTCCCACCGCTGGGGACCCCCGTGATCTCCCTGCTGCACCCGGCGTTCGTTTAGAGCATCAGGTGCAGTGCCGGAGGCTTGTGACATCACGGCCACGCCCCCTCATTGCAAGTTTATAGGAGGGGGCGTGACGGCCGTCACGCCCCCTCCTATAAACTTGCAATGAGGGGGCGTGGCCGTGAGGTCACAAGCCTCCGGCATCTCCCATAGACTTGCAATGAGGGGGCATGACCGTGACATCACGAGCCTCCGCCCCACATCGCCAGTCATCCGGCATGTTCACTCCGTGCGCCGGATGTCTGGGGTGCCGCAGCGGAGATCGGTACTCCTTAACCTGAAGATTTTATAAAGTGTAGGTGCAGAGCTGGAGGACTTGAATTTAGACTATACCTTACCCAAGGAAAAGATTCAGATTTTTGCCCCTGCCCTGTATCTAAATACCCTGACCAGGGCAGATTACTCATTCAATTTCGCAGCAGGCTGTAAAAGGAGATGCTTCTCCTATGCAGTTTAGAAGGTTATTATACATATACATTTATGCAGGGGACGTATTTATTTGGAGTATTCTTTGTATAGCTAAGACTTCACCTGGAGCAGTGAGAGTCCTGGAGATGTCTCCAAGGGATTACATGAGGAATGTGTTTATAATGGACGACACTGTCTTATTAAGAGCTGAGATTGGTGAAGACTTAATGGGGGGATTTATCAAGGGGGTGGAGGGGAAAGATTTTTTTTAAACCTCTAACTTGTGTGGCGGCAATGTGTACGTGCGCCAAATCCCACAAGATAAATTCATCACAACTGCAAAGAGTTAAAGGGGTATTCCAAGAGTTTTTTTTATTTATTTGACGGTAAAGTTAGTGTAGTCCATAATATAGTGTATGCAATTCTGTGATTTTCGCCCCAATATTTATTTTTATCAGCATACAAAATGACTCAGGTTTTCCCAGGTTGCAGTGCGGCCGAGACATGACATCACTAGTCAGGTGATGACAGGGATCCTATCCTGCTTCAATGGGTGGAGCGATCACTGGATGGGAGAGAGATCACTCTGCAACTAATGCAACAGCTGTAGGCAATCTGGTCAGAAAACACTGGACTTTTGAATGGATGCAGCTCATTTGTTGTTTCAATGAGTGAGAGGGAGGAAAGTGACCTCATACTTCCAAACAAGGAACTATGGGATTTGTAGTTTGAGAGAACGAACTCTAACAGGAAATACCCAGTTCACAAAAAGTCATAGTAATCTCACAACATAGCCATTTAACCCCAAGACAAGCGCGGATCCTTCCTAAGCATGTCCATTACTGTCTGGCAGGTACATACTAAAATCACCTTATGGTGGAGAACCCCTTTACTCAGACAACGGCATAGCTACACAATTATAGAAAATGCATTTAAATAGCAAAAGTCACAATGGTACATACTGGACCCAAACATACACATATACAGAGAAAAATGGCACTAAAACCAATGGGTGGAGACGCAAGAAATAAAAAACAAACAAAAACTGTTGTATTGCAAACAGATAAACAGGTAGGTGTGATGTGAGGTATAAATGTTCGTGACGCCAGGGCGTAGTTTTACCAAGAAGCCCCTGAACGGTAGCACCGCTAGTTCTAGTTAGGCAGGGCACATAAGAGTCCAAGGCCAGGTTAGGGTTAACAGTAGCTTTACTGAGGTAGACCGATGGTACAGTCTTTACAGTTAGGCCAGGATACCAGAGAGGTGACCAGTAACACGGAGGGGACCTAGCAGCTTGCTGGGACTTGCAGTGACTTTGACAGACTTTAGGACAGCCACACTGACTATAATAGACTTGACTGAAGATAGTGACAGCAGACAGAGATGACTTGACTTACTGACTTGTGGCTGTAATTTAGGCTTGAGGCCTCCAGATGTGCTGGACACTTGATCTGAGACGTCTGGACTGGACTTGACCTCAGGATCTAAGAGAGTGATTGTAGTACCTCCCCCTCTTATAAAGGGGGCGGAGCAAGGAGCCCATATGCTAGCTGTGGGTCATCTGGTCACCTGGTGCTCTCTGGGTAACAAAACATGTGACAACTATTATCATGTGACTAATAACCATGTGACCATATCAATGGTCCTTTACACATAGTATACAATTATACAGATTATAGGGGTGCAGTGCAGGTGAGCCCTGGGGACGTGCAGGGACTCAAGCTGATAGGACTGTAGATGAATGTCCCGTACTGGGACATCACAAAAAATTAGAGCTAATGATTTTTAAAGACCGCTCCCTGTCTGTCTCCAGGTTGGGTGTGGTTCTGCAGCTCAGTTCAATTGAAGTGAATGGAGCCAAGTTGTAATACCACACCCAACCTGGGGACAGACATGGTGCTGTTTTTGAAATAAATTAGCTCTGTTTTTCTACTCCTGGATAACCCCTTTAAATTATCCCAAAAATTTGGCTTGCTTGGTGCTGTGGACACTAGATAGAACTGGGATCTCAAACTGTGGCCCTCCAGATGTTGCAAAACTTCAACTTCCAGGATGCTCGGACAGCCAACGGTTGGGACCTTTGGGGAGTCAGGCCGGGCCTAGATTGTCCTATTAGATCAATGGTCTCAAACTGCGGCCCTCCAGATGTTGCAAAACTTCAACTCCCAGCATGCCCGGACAGCCAACGGCTGTACGGGCATGCTGGGAGATGAAGTTTTGCAACATCTGGAGGGCCACAGTTTGAGACCACTGAGATAGAAGCGTCTAGTGAACACAATGTCAAAATGAGGCTTGAGATATCCCAAACTGAGGCTTGGTTGGTGTCTGTGGACAATAAAAAAAAAGCGCTCTCAGCACTTGCAGTCATGCGTTCGTTGCTATGGATACATTGCTAGGGGGTGGAGTCTGCGCTCTGGACTTGTGTACATCAATGATGGAGGATGTTTATTCCCTTTGTGTGTATTGGAACTAAACCATAAAAAGGAGGAAAAAAAAGCAAATTGGACATAATGTCACCAAACTCCAAAAATGGTCTGGACAACAGATAAAAAGGAGAGAAGTTCACTTAGTCTTTGCATTGTGTGTCTGTGTGTGCCACACTAAGCATGGACAACAGAAAGAGGAGAAGAGAACTGTCTGAGGACTTGAGAACCAAAATTGTGGAAAAATATCAACAATCTCCAGGTTACAAGTCCATCTCCAGAGATCTAGATTTGCCTTTGTCCACAGTGCGAAATATTATCAAGAAGTTTACAACCCATGGCACTGTAGCTAATCTCCCTGGGCGTGGACGGAAGAGAAAAATTGATGAAAGGTATCAATACAGGATAGTCCGGATGGTGGATAAGCAGCCCCAAACAAGTTCCAAAGATATTCAAGCTGTCCTGCAGGCTCAGGGAGCATCAGTGTCAGCGCAAACTATCCGTCGACATTTAAATGAAATTAAACGCTATGGAGGAGACCCAGGAGGACCCCACTATGGAGGAGACCCAGGAGGACCCCACTATGGAGGAGACCCAGGAGGACCCCACTATGGATGGAGACCCAGGAGGACCCCACTATGGAGGAGACCCAGGAGGACCCCACTATGGATGAGACCCAGGAGGACCCCACTATGGAGGAGACCCAGGAGGACCCCACTATGGAGGAGACCCAGGAGGACCCCACTATGGAGGAGACCCAGGAGGACCCCACTATGGAGGAGACCCAGGAGGACCCCACTATGGAGGAGACCCAGGAGGCCCCCACTATGGAGGAGACCCAGGAGGCCCCCACTATGGAGGAGACCCAGGAGGCCCCCACTATGGAGGAGACCCAGGAGGACCCCACTATGGAGGAGACTCAGGAGGACCCCACTATGGAAGAGACCCAGGAGGACCCCACTATGGAGGAGATCCAGGAGGACCCCACTATGGAGGAGACCCAGGAGGACCCCACTATGGAGGAGACCCAGGAGGACCCCACTATGGAGGAGACCCAGGAGGACCCCACTGCTGACACAGAGACATAAAAAGCAAGACTACATTTTGCCAAAATGAACTTGAGTAACCAAAATCCTTCTGGGAAAACGTCTTGTGGACAGATGAGACCAAGATAGAGCTTTTTGGTAAAGCAAATCATTCTACTGTTTACCGAAAACGGAATGAGGCCTACAAAGAAAAGAGCACAGTACCTACAGTGAAATATGGTGGGGGTCAGTGATGTTTTGGGTTGTTTTGCTGCCTCTGGCGCTGGGTGCCTTGAATGTGTACAAGACATCATGAAATCTGAGGATTACCAATGGATTTTGGGTCACACTGTACAGCACAGTGTCAGAAAGCTGGGTTTGTGTCCGAGATCTTGGGTCTTCCAGCAGGACAATGGGGGAGATTTATCAAAACCTGTCCAGAGGAAAAGTTGCTGAGTTGCCCATAGCAACCAATCAGATCGCTTCTTTAAGTTTTTAGAGGCCTTTTCAAAAATGAAAGAAGCGATCTGATTGGTTGCTATGGGCAACTCAGCAACTTTTCCTCTGACAGGTTTTGATAAATCTCCCCCAATGACCCCAAACATACGTCAAAAAGCCCCCAGAAATGAATGGCAACAAAGTGCCGGAGAGTTATGAAGTAGTGTTGAGCGGCATAGGCCATATTCGAATTCGCGAATATTCGCGAATATATGGACGAATATTCGTCATATATTCGCGAATATTCGCAATATTCCCGTCTTATTTTCGCATATGCCAAAATTTGTGTCCCAGTCTCACACAGTAGTATTAGAGCCTTCTTTACACCACATAAGCTGGAAGCAGAGAGGGATGATCACTGTGATGTGTACTGTGAAAAAAAAAAAAAAAAAAACGAATATTCGTAATATTCGAATTCGCGAATATGCGATATTCGCGAATAAAATTCGCATTGCGAATATTCGTGAGCAACACTATTCTGAATTGGCAGCAATGAGTCCAGATCTAAATCCCATTGATCACCTGTGGAGAGATCTTATAATTACTGTTGGGAAAAGGCGCCGTCCAATAAGAGACCTGGAGCAGTTTGTAAAGGAAGAGTGGTCCAACATTCCGGCTGAGAGGTGTAAGAAGCTTATTGATGGTTATAGGAAGAGTGGTCCAACATTCCGGCTGAGAGGTGTAAGAAGCTTATTGATGGTTATAGGAAGAGTGGTCCAACATTCCGGCTGAGAGGTGTAAGAAGCTCATTGATGGTTATAGGAAGACACTGATTTCAGTTATTTTTTCCAAAGGGTGTGCAACCAAATATTAAGTTATGGGTGCCAATAATTTTGTCCAGAACCATTTTTGGAGTTTGGTGACATTATGTCCAATTTGCTTTTGTTCCTTCCTTTTTTATGTTTAATTCCAATACACACAAAAGGGAATAAACATGTGTTACTGCAATCCTTTTTTGTGAGAAATACTTCATTATCTTGGTAAATTTCAGGGGGGCAACATTAATGGCCATGACTGAATACCCAGGTTATACCAGCATGGTCCATATCACTATATACAGGAGATATATAACTTATACCAGCTGTACATATATAATTATATACAGTATATACCCAGGTTATACCAGCATGGTCCATATCACTATATACAGGAGATATATAACTTATACCAGCTATACATATATATTATATACAGTATATACCAGGTTATACCAGCATGGTCCATATCACTATATACAGGAGATATATAACTTATACCAGCTGTACCTATATATATTATACAGTATATACCAGGTTATACCAGCATGGTCCATATCACTATATACAGGAGATATATAACTTATACCAGCTATACATATATATTATATACAGTATATACCAGGTTATACCAGCATGGTCCATATCACTATATACAGGAGATATATAACTTATACCAGCTGTACATATATAATTATATACAGTATATACCCAGGTTATACCAGCATGGTCCATATCACTATATACAGGAGATATATAACTTATACCAGCTGTACATATATAATTATATACAGTATATACCCAGGTTATACCAGCATGGTCCATATCACTATATACAGGAGATATATAACTTATACCAGCTGTACATATATATAATATACAGTATATACCAGGTTATACCAGCATGGTCCATATCACTATATACAGGAGATATATAACTTATACCAGCTGTACATATATATTATTTACAGTATATACCAGCATGGTCCATATCACTATATACAGGAGATATATAACTTATACCAGCTGTACATATATAATTATATACAGTATATACCCAGGTTATACCAGCATGGTCCATATCACTATATACAGGAGATATATAACTTATACCAGCTGTACATATATATTATATACAGTATATACCCAGGTTATAGCAGCGTGGTCCATATCACTATATACAGGAGATATATAACTTATACCAGCTGTACATATATATTATATACAGTATATACCCAGGTTATACCAGCATGGTCCATATCACTATATACAGGAGATATATAACTTATACCAGCTGTACATATATAATTATATACAGTATATACCCAGGTTATATAAATGTGTCCCATATCACTATATACAGGAGATATATAACTTATACCAGCTGTACATATATATTATATATACAGTATATACCCAGGTTATATCAGCATGGTCCATATCACTATATACAGGAGATATATAACTTATACCAGCTGTACATATATATTATATACAGTATATACCCAGGTTATACCAGCATGGTCCATATCACTATATACAGGAGATATATAACTTATACCAGCTGCACATATATAATTATATACAGTATATACCAGGTTATACCAGCATGGTCCATATCACTATATACATGAGATATATAATTTATACCAGCTGTACATATATAATTATATACAGTATATACCAGGTTATACCAGCATGGTCCATATCACTATATACAGGAGATGTATAACTTATACCAGCTGTACATATATATTATATACAGTATATACCAGGTTATACCAGCATGGTCCATATCACTATATACAGGAGATATATAACTTATACCAGCTGTACATATATATTATATACAGTATATACCCAGGTTATACCAGCATGGTCCATATCACTATATACAGGAGATATATAACTTATAACAGCTGTACATATATATAATTATATACAGTATATACCAGGTTATACCAGCATGGTCCATATCTGTTACGCCAAGCGCTCCGGGTCCCCGCTCCTCCCCGGAGCGCTCGCTACACTCTCCTCACTGCAGCGCTCCGGTCAGATCCACTGACCCGGGGCGCTGCGATACCGCCTCCAGCCGGGATGCGATTCGCGATGCGGGTAGCGCCCGCTCGCGATGCGCACCCCGGCTCCCGTACCTGACTCGCTCTCCGTCAGTCCTGTCCCGGCGCGCGCGGCCCCGCTCCCTAGGGCGCGCGCGCGCCGGGTCTTTGCGATTTAAAGGGCCACTGCGCCGCTGATTGGCGCAGTGGTTCCAATTAGTGTTATCACCTGTGCACTTCCCTATATCACCTCACTTCCCCTGCACTTCCTTGCCGGATCTTGTTGCCATTGTGCCAGTGAAAGCGTTTCCTTGTATGTTCCTAGCCTGTGTTCCAGACCTCCTGCCGTTGCCCCTGACTACGATCCTTGCTGCCTGCCCCGACCTTCTGCTACGTCCGACCTTGCTTCTGTCTACTCCCTTGTACCGCGCCTATCTTCAGCAGCCAGAGAGGTTGAGCCGTTGCTAGTGGATACGACCTGGTCACTACCGCCGCAGCAAGACCATCCCGCTTTGCGGCGGGCTCTGGTGAAAACCAGTAGTGACTTAGAACCGATCCACTAGCACGGTCCACGCCAATCCCTCTCTGGCACAGAGGATCCACTACCTGCCAGCCGGCATCGTGACAGTAGATCCGGCCATGGATCCCGCTGAAGTTCCTCTGCCAGTTGTCGCTGACCTCACCACGGTGGTCGCCCAGCAGTCGCAACAGATAGCGCAACAAGGCCAACAGCTGTCTCAACTGACCGTTATGCTTCAGCAGTTACTACCACAGCTTCAGCAATCATCTCCTCCGCCAGCTCCTGCATCTCCTCCGCAGCGAGTGGCCGCTTCTGGTCTACGACTATCCTTGCCGGATAAATTTGATGGGGACTCTAAGTTTTGCCGTGGCTTTCTTTCCCAATGTTCCCTGCACCTGGAGATGATGTCGGACCAGTTTCCCACTGAAAGGTCTAAGGTGGCTTTCGTAGTCAGCCTTCTGTCTGGAAAAGCCCTGTCTTGGGCCACACCGCTCTGGGACCGCAATGACCCCGTCACTGCCTCTGTACACTCCTTCTTCTCGGAAATTCGAAGTGTCTTTGAGGAACCTGCCCGAGCCTCTTCTGCTGAGACTGCCCTGTTGAACCTGGTCCAGGGTAATTCTTCCGTTGGCGAGTATGCCGTACAATTCCGTACTCTTGCTTCAGAATTATCCTGGAATAATGAGGCCCTCTGCGCGACCTTTAAAAAAGGCCTATCCAGCAACATTAAAGATGTTCTGGCCGCACGAGAAATCCCTGCTAATCTACATGAACTCATTCACCTAGCCACTCGCATTGACATGCGTTTTTCCGAAAGGCGTCAGGAGCTCCGCCAGGATATGGACTCTGTTCGCACGAGGCGTTTCTTCTCCCCGGCTCCTCTCTCCTCTGGTCCCCTGCAATCTGTTCCTGTGCCTCCCGCCGTGGAGGCTATGCAGGTCGACCGGTCTCGCCTGACACCTCAAGAGAGGACACGACGCCGCATGGAGAATCTCTGCCTGTACTGTGCTAGTACCGAACACTTCCTGAAGGATTGTCCTATCCGTCCTCCCCGCCTGGAAAGACGTACGCTGACTCCGCACAAAGGTGAGACAGTCCTTGATGTCTACTCTGCTTCTCCACGTCTTACTGTGCCTGTGCGGATGTCTGCATCTGCCTTCTCCTTCTCTGCTGTGGCCTTCTTGGACTCCGGATCTGCAGGAAATTTTATTTTGGCCTCTCTCGTCAAAAGGTTCAACATCCCGGTGACCAGTCTCGCCAGACCCCTCTACATCAATTGTGTAAACAATGAAAGATTGGACTGTACCATACGTTTCCGCACGGAGCCCCTTCTAATGCACATCGGACCTCATCACGAGAGGATTGAACTTTTGGTCCTTCCCAATTGCACTTCTGAAATTCTCCTTGGACTTCCCTGGCTTCAACTTCACTCCCCAACCCTGGATTGGTCCACTGGGGAGATCAAGAGTTGGGGGCCCTCTTGTTCCAAGGACTGCCTAAAATCGGTTCCCAGTAACCCTTGCCGTGACTCTGTGGTTCCTCCCGTAACCGGTCTCCCTAAGGCCTATATGGACTTTGCGGATGTTTTTTGCAAAAAACAAGCTGAGACTCTACCTCCTCACAGGCCTTATGATTGTCCTATCGACCTCCTCCCGGGCACTACTCCACCCCGGGGCAGAATTTATCCTCTGTCCGCCCCAGAGACTCTTGCCATGTCTGAATACGTCCAGGAAAATTTAAAAAAGGGCTTTATCCGTAAATCCTCCTCTCCTGCCGGAGCCGGATTTTTCTTTGTGTCCAAAAAAGATGGCTCTCTACGCCCTTGCATTGACTACCGCGGTCTTAATAAAATCACGGTTAAGAACCGCTACCCCCTACCTCTCATCTCTGAACTCTTTGATCGCCTCCAAGGTGCCCACATCTTTACCAAACTGGACTTAAGAGGTGCTTATAATCTCATCCGCATCAGAGAGGGGGATGAATGGAAAACGGCATTTAACACCAGAGATGGACACTTTGAGTATCTGGTCATGCCCTTTGGCCTGTGCAACGCCCCTGCCGTCTTCCAAGACTTTGTTAATGAAATTTTTCGTGATCTTTTATACTCCTGTGTTGTTGTATATCTGGACGATATCCTGATTTTTTCTGCCAATCTAGAAGAACACCGCCAGCATGTCCGTATGGTTCTTCAGAGACTTCGTGACAATCAACTCTATGCCAAAATAGAGAAATGTCTGTTTGAATGCCAATCTCTTCCTTTCCTAGGATACTTGGTCTCTGGCCAGGGACTACAAATGGATCCAGACAAACTCTCTGCCGTCTTAGATTGGCCACGCCCCTCCGGACTCCGTGCTATCCAACGTTTTTTGGGGTTCGCCAATTATTACAGACAATTTATTCCACATTTTTCTACCGTTGTGGCTCCTATCGTGGCTTTAACAAAAAAAAATGCCGATCCCAAGTCTTGGCCTCCTCAAGCGGAAGACGCCTTTAAACGGCTCAAGTCTGCCTTTTCTTCGGCTCCCGTGCTCTCCAGACCTGACCCATCTAAACCCTTCCTATTGGAGGTTGATGCCTCTTCTGTGGGAGCTGGAGCTGTCCTTCTACAAAAAAATTCTTCCGGGCATGCTGTTACTTGTGGTTTTTTTTCTAGGACCTTCTCTCCGGCGGAGAGAAACTACTCCATCGGGGATCGAGAGCTTCTAGCCATTAAATTAGCACTTGAGGAATGGAGGCATCTGCTGGAGGGATCAAGATTTCCAGTTATTATTTACACCGATCACAAGAACCTCTCCTACCTCCAGTCTGCCCAACGGCTGAATCCTCGCCAGGCCAGGTGGTCTCTGTTCTTTGCCCGATTTAATTTTGAAATTCACTTTCGGCCTGCCGATAAGAACATTAGGGCCGATGCTCTCTCTCGTTCCTCGGATGCTTCTGAAGTTGAACTCTCTCCGCAACACATCATTCCTCCTGACTGCCTGATTTCCACTTCTCCAGCCTCCATCAGGCAAACTCCTCCAGGAAAGACCTTTGTTTCTCCACGCCAACGCCTCGGAATCCTCAAATGGGGCCACTCTTCCCATCTCGCAGGTCATGCGGGCATCAAGAAATCTGTGCAACTCATCTCTCGCTACTATTGGTGGCCGACTCTGGAGACGGATGTTGTGGACTTTGTGCGAGCCTGCACTATCTGTGCCCGGGATAAGACTCCTCGCCAGAAGCCCGCTGGTTTTCTTCATCCTCTGCCTGTCCCCGAACAGCCTTGGTCTCTGATTGGTATGGATTTTATTACTGACTTACCCCCATCCCATGGCAACACTGTTATTTGGGTGGTCGTTGATCGATTCTCCAAAATGGCACATTTCATCCCTCTTCCTGGTCTTCCTTCAGCGCCTCAGTTGGCTAAACAATTTTTTGTACACATTTTTCGTCTTCACGGGTTGCCCACGCAGATCGTCTCGGATAGAGGCGTCCAATTCGTGTCTAAATTCTGGAGGGCTCTCTGTAAACAACTCAAGATTAAATTAAATTTTTCTTCTGCATATCATCCTCAATCCAATGGACAAGTAGAAAGAATTAACCAGGTCTTGGGTGATTATTTACGACATTTTGTTTCCTCCCGCCAGGATGACTGGGCAGATCTTCTACCATGGGCCGAATTCTCGTATAACTTCAGAGTCTCTGAATCTTCCTCCAAATCCCCATTTTTCGTGGTGTACGGCCGTCACCCTCTTCCCCCCCTCCCTACCCCCTTGCCCTCTGGTCTGCCCGCTGTGGATGAAATTTCTCGTGATCTTTCCATCATATGGAGAGAGACCCAAAATTCTCTCTTACAGGCTTCATCACGCATGAAGAAGTTCGCGGATAAGAAAAGAAGAGCTCCTCCCATTTTTTCCCCTGGAGACAAGGTATGGCTCTCCGCTAAATATGTCCGCTTCCGTGTCCCTAGCTATAAGTTGGGACCACGCTATCTTGGTCCTTTCAAAATTTTGTGCCAGATTAATCCTGTCTCTTACAAACTTCTTCTTCCTCCTTCTCTTCGTATTCCTAATGCCTTTCACGTTTCTCTTCTTAAACCACTTATCATTAACCGTTTCTCTCCCAAATCTGTTCCTCCCACTCCTGTTTCCGGCTCCTCGGACATCTTCTCCGTCAAAGAGATTCTGGCATCTAAAAAGGTCAGAGGGAAAACCTTTTTTTTAGTGGATTGGGAGGGTTGTGGTCCAGAAGAGAGATCCTGGGAACCTGAGGACAACATCCTAGACAAAAGTCTGCTCCTCAGGTTCTCAGGCTCTAAGAAGAGGGGGAGACCCAAGGGGGGGGGGGGTACTGTTACGCCAAGCGCTCCGGGTCCCCGCTCCTCCCCGGAGCGCTCGCTACACTCTCCTCACTGCAGCGCTCCGGTCAGATCCACTGACCCGGGGCGCTGCGATACCGCCTCCAGCCGGGATGCGATTCGCGATGCGGGTAGCGCCCGCTCGCGATGCGCACCCCGGCTCCCGTACCTGACTCGCTCTCCGTCAGTCCTGTCCCGGCGCGCGCGGCCCCGCTCCCTAGGGCGCGCGCGCGCCGGGTCTTTGCGATTTAAAGGGCCACTGCGCCGCTGATTGGCGCAGTGGTTCCAATTAGTGTTATCACCTGTGCACTTCCCTATATCACCTCACTTCCCCTGCACTTCCTTGCCGGATCTTGTTGCCATCGTGCCAGTGAAAGCGTTCCCTTGTGTGTTCCTAGCCTGTGTTCCAGACCTCCTGCCGTTGCCCCTGACTACGATCCTTGCTGCCTGCCCCGACCTTCTGCTACGTCCGACCTTGCTTCTGTCTACTCCCTTGTACCGCGCCTATCTTCAGCAGCCAGAGAGGTTGAGCCGTTGCTAGTGGATACGACCTGGTCACTACCGCCGCAGCAAGACCATCCCGCTTTGCGGCGGGCTCTGGTGAAAACCAGTAGTGACTTAGAACCGATCCACTAGCACGGTCCACGCCAATCCCTCTCTGGCACAGAGGATCCACTACCTGCCAGCCGGCATCGTGACAATATCACTATATACAGTAGATATATAACTTATGCCAGCTATACATATATATAATTATATACAGTATATACCAGATTATACCAGCATGGTCCATATCACTATATACAGTAGATATATAACTTATACCAGCTGTACATATATAATTATATACAGTATATACCCAGGTTATACCAGCATGGTCCATATCACTATATACAGGAGATATATAACTTATACCAGCTGTACATATATAATTATATACAGTATATACCCAGGTTATACCAGCACGGTCCATATAACTATATACAGGAGATATATAACTTATACCAGCTGTACATATATAATTATATACAGTATATACCCAGGTTATACCAGCATGGTCCATATAACTATATACAGGAGATATATAACTTATACCAGCTGTACATATATAATTATATACAGTATATACCAGGTTATACCAGCATGGTCCATATAACTATATACAGGAGATATATAACTTATACCAGCTGTACACATATATTATATACAGTATATACCCAGGTTATACCAGCATGGTCCATATCACTATATACAGGAGATATATAACTTATACCAGCTGTACATATATATTATATACAGTATATACCCAGGTTATACCAGCATGGACCATATCACTATATATACAGGAGATATATAACTTATACCAGCTGTACACATATATTATATACAGTATATACCCAGGTTATACCAGCATGGACCATATCACTATATATACAGGAGATATATAACTTATACCAGCTGTGTATATATAATTATATACAGTATATACCAGGTTATACCAGCATGGTCCATATCACTATATACAGGAGATATATAACTTATACCAGCTGTGTATATATAATTATATACAGTATATATATACCAGGGTGATATCTTATGATATATTATGTATGTCTTATTTGATGTCCATTTCCTTCCTGTCAGTGCTGACTTACTCCAGGCCTGGAATCTTCCGTCTCTTCTAATAGGACTGAACATCCTTTAAGTAGAATTAGAGGAGGCGTTTGTTCCTTTGAAGTCTCCGTCATCTGGTTTCATCTTATATAAGGTTTATTTTAAAAGAGATTCGGCAGTTTTAGGAGGATACCTTTCCTAGAAAAATCCCCGGAGAGATCTGCCACGTTCTATTCTTCAGTGTCCTACAAGACCGCGGACCATGGATGGAAGGAGATGGAATGACTTAGACTTTCAAAGAGCTTTTGAACTTAACCCCTTAATTGCCAAAGTGTTTTTGACCTTCGTGATTAGTGCAAATTCTTTTTTTATTTTATGGGAAAAATAGTCAAAAAACTTTAAAAAACAAAACCCAAAAAAAAAAAAAAAATCCAGATTTTTTTGTGTTATTTTTCAATGCTGTTTTTTTTTTACTTAAAGGGGCACTCCGCCCCTAGACATCTTATCCCCTATCAAAAGGATAGGGGATAAAATGTCTGATCGTGGGGGTGATCAGAGCGTCGGGTGCAGCGCCGCAGCGCCGGAGGCCTGTGATATCACATCCACACCCTGCTCGTGACATCATGCCCACGCCCCCTCAATGCAAGTCTATGGGAGGGGGCGTGACGACTTCACGCCCCCTCCCATAGACTCGCATTGAGGGGGCATGGCTGTGACGTCACAAACAGGGCATGGCCTCATGAAGTTTGCTCCATGCAACGGATGTCTGGGGTGCTGCAGCCGAGATTGCGGGGGTCACCAGCGGTGGAACCCCCGCGATCAGACATCTTATCCCCTATCCTTTGGATAGGGGATAAGATGTCTAGGGGCGGAGTACCCCTTTATTAACATTTACCACCAAAAATAAATTCACACTATGGAATATGTTCCTTCTTTTGGTGGAATTTGGTGGACTACATTGCCGTCTATGGTCATGGTGAATGTCTGCATGGGCTTAGTGCTGATGGATTTCGGTGGTGCCCACTGTAGAAAGAATCAGAGATTACTTAGTGTGAATGCTCTCTATATTTCCCTTCCATGGCGGTGGCAAATATATATGAAAATGGTACAAGGGAAGAGGCGCTATTTTAGGTTACAATAGATCGCCCTCCCTTAGTTTTGTACATGAGCCATATCCCCAGGGCCAGCTCTGCCTATAGACAAAATAGGCAGTCGCCTAGAGCACCCTCTTAATGGGGGGCGCAGCTCTGCCTGCCACAAGAAAGTTAGACAACCAGCATTCGAACCATTCACTCAGCCGGCAGCATGAGGAGGGGGGTTGTTACAGTGTGTCACCCCAGTATTATGATGGGGTGGGCTAATGGGAGGAGTCAAGGGGGGGCAGAATAAGCTTTTGGCTAGGGTGACAAAAATCATTGCACCAGCCCTGCACATCACCAGGTACAGATTATTTTTACTGCTGCTGGGATGAACTCAAAGCAGGATCTGTCTCCTTCCCCCTCTGGCAGCAGACAGTGTAGTCCGTATTTACTCCCAGTGCAGAAGTAGTCTTCTCATCCATTCCATTTAATTCTGAGGCCATTCAACTTACCCGACAAGCTGACAGAAAGCATTTTTGCAGAGACCAGAGGACACCTATGCTGAGAGCTGTCTGTGGGAGGAGTGTCTGAGCATGTGTGTCCTCCAGAGCTCATCAGGTGGACATACACATAGCTCTACTCTCTGAACACCAGGTGGCACCATACTATATAAGTAAATGGTAGACATTGTTCTTTCTTATGCTTCACACAATGACTACGATATATAATAGTAGGACAAATCCTTGAAGCTTATTTTTAGAAAACTGGAAAGTAAGAAAATTCCGGAGAAATGAGAGACGACATTTGGTTTGTGTTTCATGGAAGAAATGATTACATAACGCGGGGAGGGTAAGGAACCTGTAACCAATTATGTTGACCCCTGACCTTTTCAGTGCGACGTGTAGGAAATGTTCTTATTATAGAAGTCACAATATTTCAATGATACAATTATGGGAATGAGATCGGAGCTGCGGGCGCTATAGGGGATATCTGTCTGTGCTACTAGATAAACATTCACTGTAGTAAAAGTCCTTCTGTTTTAGGATTGGGGGGCGGAGGGGAGGTAGTACCTCATGTCTTACGGCTTTACTTATTTGGTTTTGGGTATCAGTATGACTTCACATCTCACTGCTACCCCCTATGTCTGAACAGAGCTTGGAAGATGTTCTATAACCTTATACATAGGCCCACAAACCTTCAGACTTTTACGGCACCAAAAGGACACACAAATTAAGACCCCCGTGACTTCCCCAAGACCAGGATCTGCGGCCAACTTACAGATTGCTGCAATGGACTACTGGCCATGGACCCTTGGCTGGTCTCCGAATGCCTGAATGGATAACCATCTTCCATATGGCATCTCCTCCAGCTTAGGGATCAGTAATGATCAGCAGACCAGGCTGAGGAATTACACAACATCTACTGGATTTAGAAGGTGGTGGCACCAAGTCTTCTGGTTCTATACTTGTTGCAGTTATCCTCCATTCTGTGTCTCTGGAGTCAGAGACCTCCCTAATGAAATTTCCACTTCTTTCAAATTCCTGAGCAATAATACCTAGGACCTGTACCCCACTGGGCCCTCTATCGTAACTCTATAGTTTACATGATCCACTTGATGAAGGGTCCCATAGATTTAAAAACATGAGTTCTTGCTTACGTCACTTCCTCTTATTGAGTGGATGGTTTCCTATATGACCGTCATGGGGGAGCAGTGGTAGCTCAATTGGTCACCAAGGTGATCGGCGCACTTGGTTGATGGTAAATGGAGGCATTGTTGATGGGGTACTCAGACACTGGAATACCATTACCGGGAACTTGCACTGGAACTTTTCATGGAGGTACTCTTACCTTGTTTATGTAGTAACATTAAAGGGGTACTCCACCCCTAGACATCTTATTCCATATCCAAAGAATAGGTTATAAGATGTCTGATCGCGGGGGTCCTGCTGCTGGGGACCCCCGTGATCTCGGCTGCAACACCCCAGACATCCGGTGCACGGAGCGAAGTTGGCCATGTGGGGCAGAGTCACGTGATGTCACGGCAGCGCCTCGCTCATGACGTAACGGCCATGCCCCCTCAATGCAAGTCTATGGGACGGGGCGTGACAACCGTCATGCCCCCTCCCATAGACTTGCATTGAGGGAGCGTGGCCGTGACATCACGAGCAGGGCGCTGCGGTGGCATCAAAAGCCACCGGAATTAAACACGACACTCTGAAAAAACGCCAGGTTCAGAATGGAGATTGCGGGGGTCCCAAGTGGATAGGGGATAAGGTGTCTAGGGGTGGAGTACCTTTTTAATGTAGGAACTCAGAGCTCAAGATAAGACATAGTCACTTTTCTCTTTGGCTTCATTGGTTCCCGAATGGCCACCATAGTGAACGTAGGTGTTCCCCTACCTCTCTTAGGTGCTGGATGATCCATGGCACGTGAAACATGTCTCATCCCTATAAACCACCTAGTAAAGAACAATAAAAATTATAAAAATCACCATTTTTAGAGGGAGAAGTCAGATCTTGGATGTTGCGGTAGACGCCTCGAGGGGTCATGATTATCTGAGGGTCTTTTCTTAAGTACGTGGCCAGGGAAACTTTCACTTTGGCACAGAAGCTGTAAAGCCCTTGTTACAGCACTGATATCTCTTAAGCCCAGTTCTGACGTCACTCGTTTGGCATTTCCTTGTAACGTCGAGGAGGCCTCAAGACTCTTTTCATTGCATTACAGATGTGATTGGTAACACGTGTGTAGAGGACACACATGACTCACTGGACCCAGCAGAGTAGTGGAGAAGTGTTTGACGTGTTTCAAGTCTTGCCAGTAATGTAAACACAATGATTAGATTAAACAGGGGGCTATTTTATGTCTATAGAGTTTGGAATTCCAAATTCAGGACAGATCTTTATCCTATGACCCGGCCTTGTAGAATCTGTGATCTCCTCCTCTCTGCCAACAAACACAGCCGGAATGATCTGCTCCATCAGAGCCCGGAGAGTGGAGCCGAGGTCAATGACATCTATCGTCTTCTTAGATTTGGATCATTAGCAGAAGAAATGATTTAGGTTCTTGTCAGTAGCAAATTATGGTGTATAAGGGGCGAAAGAGCAAAAATCTAAATGGGGCCTGTCCTGATAAACTTCTTCACTGTACCAGCAGTACATGCCCTGTAGAACTCTATGGATTGTGCTTCTATTGGGAGCAGTGTTTATGGGGTACTCAAGCATTGTAGCATATAAAGAGGACATGTGGCCAACCCCAAAATTTGATTGTACTATCATTAACTAGCCTACAGCACTCGAATCCCACACCTATCAGAATACTCTATTAAATAAAAACCACTATACTCATACCAATATCAACAACAATATCACACAAGGGACAAATAAGTCCCACACCATGACTACATATTACCCCTACGTAGTGACTGAATAATACCATCATACTGATACGGAATAAAAACCACTATATACAGACCGATATTCTCTCCTTAAAGTACCCATGTAGTGGTGATCCCAGCTCTACAAAAGCCATGACTGCAGGGCAGTTACATCCAGGAACTCACAGGTGACGTCTTCTTGGAGTTGATCTTTTGCCGTTTCTTCTTCATCCGGTTTGGACGCCCAAAAGAACTTCTAACCATGATCCATCTCCACAGATTATACCAAACATCTTAGGATCTGCACTTTTCCTTCACATTCCTCACTTTTTCCCCACCTATAGTGCCACAAATAGTGTCCTTTGATGCCCTGCATAGTAAGAGGGAGCAGTTAAGCTGGTTGGGGGGTAGAAGAAGTTGGTGGATTGGTGGGAGTTGTTCCTCAGTACCAGTAGGTGGTATTTTTCCTATTAGGTAGATGCCCCCAGTAGGTAGGTAATACTCCTCCACAATGTAAATGCCCCCAGTAGGTAGGTAATTTCCCCCCCAATAGGTATATGCCCCCAGTAAATAGGTAATCCCTCCATAAGGTACATGCCCCCAGTAGGTAGGTAATCCCCATCTGCAATGTAGATGCTGCCAGTAGGTAGGTACTCCCTCCATTAGGTAGATGCCCACAGTAGGTAGGTAATCACTCCCCATTAGGTAGATTCCATAATAAAGTAGATGCCCCAGTAGATAAATAATTCTCCTTCATCAGGTAGATACCCCTCGGTAAGTAGGTAATCCCCCTATTAGGTAGATGCCCCAGCAGGTTGCTAATCCCCCGCATGAGGTAGATTCCCCCATTAGGTAAAAAATATCCCCCCATTAGGTAGATGCTCCCAGACGATGTACGGAGTAAATCAAGTATATCTCAAGGGTTCTCAGCACCAAGCATACAGAAGAGGTGTCGGCCTACACTAGCGAACATAGGACATAACCTACTCCTCTCATTTCCTTACATGTAGCTAGCTCTCTACATACAAATTCATTAGATCAAACAGGATTTCCTTCATCTGGACAGTAGAAGGCTGGGCTTGAGCAAGGAGCTTCCCACCTTCTAGGACTTTCCCCATGTAAGTCTATGGTGGGCCACTGCAGATCCTCATAACACCCTACCAGCTGTATTGTACAAACACCTGTATTAAGGGTTGTAACAAAATTGAACTGTCTACTCACCTGTCTACTGACGCATCCCACTAAATGCATCCCACTACAGCTTCCTGGCCACCCATTGGGACATTGGTGGGGAATGGGACCTGGTAAACTACCCACATCTTTGCCAGAGGTAAATGGTAAAGAATTGGAGGACACCACAGGCTTTACACCTCAGGTTCTCTGTATTGGTGGAAGCATCTTCCACCATTATCCTCCAAACCTGTTTGGCGCCCTTTCTTGCTGTGCAGTCCCATGTTCCTGTCTGAAAATCTGATACCCTCTGTATAGGGACTGTTCTTGGCCTTGGACTGTTCTATGACCGTCATCATGGTCCATTCTTTATCTGGCCATCTATTGGGACATTCCTAACGAATATGGCCTCGTAAACTCCCCACACCTTTGCCAGAAAAAAAATTATATATCCCTTATGCACAGGTTAGAGAAATAGTAGATGATCTGACTTCTGGGACTCTCCACGATCAGCGGGACGGGACCCTGGCTCTCAGTGAGGAGCGTGTGTCCTCTACTGGTAGACAGCATGCGCTCCATTCATTTACAGTCTTTTAGGCACTCCCGTAGAAATGAATGGAGCGCATGCTGAAGCCACCACTTACTCCATTCATTTCTACTAGTCCGGTTGCAGAGATCGAGGAGAGTGCCAGAATTTGGACCCCCTTGCGGTCATCTATTTATCATCTATTCTTTGGATGGGGATAAGTACATTTTTGATGGATTTCTCCTTTAAGGGTAAAGAACTGGAGGACCCCACAAGCTTCACATCTCAGGTTCAACCCATTCACGGTCTCTAGGAAAGGTCAGGGCCGGCTCTGCCTATAGGCAAACTAGGCAGCTACCTAGAGCGCCCTCTTGATGGGGGCACCACTCTGCCTGCTGCAATAAAGTTAGCCAGCATCCGAAGCACCCACCCATCCGAAGCACCTGCCAATCAAGCAAAACCCTGCCACGCTACCCACACCCCACCCGTACTATAATAATCTGCTTTTTTCAGCCTGCTGGAGGAGCGTAGGCAGACAGGTGCGATCATTAAGGTCCGGTCCATCCAACATCCTAACATCGCGCGCGCGCCTCCATACATCAGGAGAAGCCAATGGGCAGGGTCAAGGAGTGGCAAAAAAAAATAAATAATCCATGCACCAGGCCTGGGACCGATTCTCTGTGTTGGCGGAAGCATCTTCCACCATTATCCTCCAACCCAGTTTGGTGACCATTCTTGCCGTGCAAACCTATGGAATACACCCTGTATAGGGACTGTTGTCGGCCCTGGCCCCGTCCCCCCAGACTCTTTATCTGGAGTCTGGGGGGGGGCTTCACCTTTAGGTCCCATCTTACAGTGGCCAAATGTGGACAAAAACCAGGAGATACGGGGCTTGGTGGGTCCATGGGGACCTCTAGTAAGTTTTATTTACACTGATAAAGCAGAAAGGTGGCCCAATGATGGTCCAACAAAAAAAACAACGATGGTCCTGGAGGCCAATATGTGTGGACCGATATGAGACGACTGACGAAAATCGACGGCATTCCCCTTTAAATAAATCTGAGCACTATCCTATGAGTAATCATCCTTGACAGAAGCCCAATTTGCGAGTTCCCATACACGTCCCTGGCGCGGCTCAGCTCTGCATCGCTCAGGAACAGCTGTCAGCTGGTCCTCTTATTCCCTGCTGGCCATACATGTGTGTGTGTGCGTCCTTAAACAAGTTTCACTCATGATCTAGACGCAGTGGTCTACAAATTGCGGCCCTCCAGATGGTGCAAAACTACGACTCCTAGCATGCCCGGACAGCCAACGGCTGTCCGGGCATGCTAGGAGTTGTAGTTTTGCCCCATCTGGAGGGCAGCAGTTTTGGAGACCACTGAACGCACATGAAAGCCTCATGATTTACACTAAAAATCTCTGACCCGCGACAAAGACCACTGACCAAAGACAATTCGATAAACGTCCCCCAGACCCCCCCCCCCCCCAAAAAAAAATAAAAAGTGCAGCCTTCCTGGAATGGGCTGTAAAATGAGAACTTGTTTACATTAGGGAAGGAAGAAGGAGATGAAAAAGAAGAAGCACAGGGGTGGATGTTGTATCCAAAGATGATGTTTTGGTGCAATCTCCGTCCTAAAAAAATTGGGATTTTTGGCCGTACGGTTGTTCACCCCATAGAGGCCAGGCAAGTTTAATTTTTTTGCATTCTGTTTTTTTTTTTTCCTCCTCGCCCTTATTTTTCCGTCTGGCACTACGAGGGCTTGTTTTATTTTGCACCACCAATTGTACTTATTGATAACACATTTAACCCCTTTAAAGGGGCACTCCGCCCCCAGACATCTTATCTCTTATCCAAAAGACAGGCGCCCCAGTCATCCGGTGCACAGAACGAACTCCGCTCCCTGCCGTATGATGGGCGACCACAGCCGACCACGCCCTCTCCCATAGACATAAATGTAGGGGGTGGCGTGACATCATGAACATGTAAGCTCCAAGTTTCTGTGTTCAGAACGCCGAGGTGCCGGCATTGAGATAGGGGGGGGGGGGTTGGGCGTTCCAGTGGCCGGTCCCCCATGATCAGACATCTTATTCCCTATCCTTTGGGGGCGGAGTACCCCTATACAGAATTTTTTTTTCTGTTGCGGAGCATATGTTACCTAAAAATGAAGGAAGTACTTGGAAAGTACAATTGGTCCCGCAAAAAACAAACAACCCTCACATTGGTGAGTAAATTGAAAAATATAAAAGAAAAAGTAAACTGCAAAAACTGAAATTGGCAAGGTCCTTAGGGGGTTACAATATATTTATTCAGAACGTTTTTAAGTCCCCCTCTAAGGGACTTTTATAAGCAATCGTTAGATTGCTTATACTGATCAATGCTTTGCTATTGCATAGCATAGATCTGTCAGTAGAGCCTGCCCGAGGCAGACTGTATCAGCTGAATTAAAGTGGTAGGTATAAAGGCCTAGTAAAGGCTTCCAGCTGCCATAGTAACCGATCAGCACTCCACAATCTCGTTGTATGGGGTGCTGATTGGGCACCTGACAGGAGCGGCACATGCCATTTTACCTTTTTAAAGCAGCAATTGCTATTGATCACAGCATTCAAAGGGTTAAATGACCAACATCAGGAAAAGGTGGAGAGAGTACTGGGAAAGTTCGGATGTTCCTCTAGAAGAATCTGCCTTTGAGTTGTATCCAGAAGAAGTCTTCATGGTGGTTTGGATCAGATGGGAGAAGAAGAGAAGAGTGAATTGGTCTCTACCTCTGTATGGCAGTATTAACGACTTGTGTATAGCAGTTTTATTCAGTCACAGTATGATGGTATTACTCAGTAACTATTCATTTGGTAGTGGTGGTGTTCTTTATGTGGCCGTATTATTTGGGCCTTATATGGTATTATCGGAAATACTATTGACTGACTATAGTAGATAATACGTGACTGTGTTGTTCTTGTGATATTTAAGCATTGGGGCCCTACTTTTACCAGCCCAGGGCCCAGTCTACGAATATCCCTGACTAGAATGAATGAATGTTGGAAAACATGTTTCTGTAGAACGAATGAATGTTGGAAGATATGTTTCTGTAGAACGAATGAATGTTGGAAGATATGTTTCTGTAGAACGAATGAATGTTGGAAGATATGTTTCTGTAGAATGAATGAATGTTGGAAGACATGTTTCTGTAGAATGAATGAATGTTGGAAGATATGTTTCTGTAGAATGAATAAATGTTGGAAGATATGTTTCTGTAGAATGAATAAATGTTGGAAGACATGTTTCTGTAGGACGAATGAGTGTTGGAAGACATGCTTCTTTAGAATGAATGAATGTTGGAAGACATGTTTCTGTAGAATGAATGAATGTTGGAAGACATGTTTCTGTAGAATGAATGAATGTCGGAACACATGTTTCTGTAGAATGATTGAATGTTGGAAGACATGTTTCTGTAGAATGAATGAATGTTGGAAGACATGTTTCTGTAGAATGAATGAATGTTGGAAGACATGTTTCTGAGGATAAATGAATGTCGGAAGACATATTCTGTAGAATGTTTGAATGTTGGAAGACATGTTTCTGTAGAATGAATGAATGTTGGAAGACATGTTTCTGTAGAATGAATGTTGGAAGACATGTTTCTGTAGAATGAATGAATGTTGGAAGACATGTTTCTGTAGAATGAATGAATGTCGGAAGACATGTTTCTGTAGAATGAATGAATGTTGGAAGACATGTTTCTGTAGAATGATTGAATGTTTGAAGATATGTTTCTGTAGAATGAATGAATGTTGGAAGACATGTTTCTGTAGAATGAATGAATGTCGGAAGACATGTTTCTGTAGGATGAATGAATGTTGGAAGATATGTTTCTGTAGAATGAATGAATGTCGGAAGACATGTTTCTGTAGGATGAATGAATGTTGGAAGATATGTTTCTGTAGAATGAATGAATGTTGGAAGACATGCTTCTGTAGAATGAATGAATGTTGGAAGATATGTTTCTGTAGAATGATTGAATGTTGGAAGACATGTTTCTGTAGAATGAATGAATGTTGGAAGACATGTTTCTGTAGAATGAATCAATGTTGGAAGATATGTTTCTGTAGAATGATTGAATGTTGGAAGATATGTTTCTGTAGAATGAATGAATGTCGGAAGACATGTTTCTGTAGGATGAATGAATGTCGGAAGACATGTTTCTGTAGAATGAATCAATGTTGGAAGATATGTTTCTGTAGAATGATTGAATGTTGGAAGATATGTTTCTGTAGAATGATTGAATGTTTGAAGATATGTTTCTGTAGAATGAATGAATGTTGGAAGACATGTTTCTGTAGAATGAATGAATGTTGGAAGACATGTTTCTGTAGAATGAATGAATGTTGGAAGACATGTTTCTGTAGAATGAATGAATGTTGGAAGACATGTTTCTGTAGAATGATTGAATGTTGGAAGACATGTTTCTGTAGAATGAATCAATGTTGGAAGACATGTTTCTGTAGGATGAATGAATGTCGGAAGACATGTTTCTGGTTATTTGTAAATGTTCTTCTGGGGTTCCTTGGGCACCAGAGGAGATGATTCTGAGGGCCATTCTCCATTTATACACAATCCGTGGACATCTATTATTATAGTTGTCGGTATCATTGCACACATAGGACAGATCCCCAATAGGATCTAATGCAGTGGTCTCAAACTGTGGCCCTCCAGATGTTGCATAACTCCCAGCATGCCCGGACAGCAGTTGGCTGGGACCTTTGGGGAGTAAGGCCGGGCCTAGATTGTCCTATCAGACCAGTGGTCTCAAACTGTGGCCCTCCAGATGTTGCAAAACGTCAACTCCCAGCATGCCTGGACAGCCGTTGGCTGTCCGGGCATGCTGGGAGTTGAAGTTTTGCAACATCTGGAGGGCCACAGTTTGAGACCACTGATCTAATGGGTTATGAAGGATGTTTCCCTTCTGTAGTCACCTCTTTAATCCCTTCAGACATTTTTAAGCTCGGGGTTCATCCGCAGGTCAGCACCATCCAAAAAAGCGAGGACTGTAAGAAAGACTCGCCCCCCCTCCTTATCCTGTTATGTTCTGCACTAGTCCACGTATTACTCACCATTGTTTTCAGGGGCACAGAACCGAGGGCGCCGGGCATCGCCCAATGAAAAAGAACTCCGCACTTACAGGAAAGAACATTGGCCCTCATCTACAAAGACTGGAGTATCCGTTTTTTCAGTGTACTCGTCTTTTTTTTCCTTGTGATTTACTAATCTGTCGCCCAATTTCCCTTTCTTTCTGTCGCAGGTTTTTTTCTCTGTCGCACAAAATGTATTCTGTGCGAAAGAAAAAAGTCTCTGCAAATTCTGACTACATTAGTGCTTGTACTACTACCCCCATCATGGAACAGGGTCTGTTCAATGTTGGGGGTAGTAGTAGAGGGGCTGAGGGATTGATCGCACCGGGTCTCACTTCTGAGACCCGATCCGATCAGATGTTATTAAGCAAGGGAGCGGGCGGCATGTTCCCATCCCCTGCAATGTACAGTAAACTTTCATTTTTAAATTCCCCACCAGAAGCCCTGAATGGCCGGGACCGAGGAGCCAATCAGGGCTCCTGGCAGGGTTTTTAATATAGAAGCGCTGTGGTGGGCAAAGATGTATAGAATCGATGGGGGGGGTATATATCTGGCCCCTCCAGCGTTTCTATGTATCTTTACCCCTGCTGCGCTATATCAAACTGCTGCCTGCTGCGCTTGAATAAATGTACTGCCCCCCCCAGCGCTATTATATATCTATACTGACCCCCGCTGCGCATATACTGACCCCTGCTGCGCATATTTATATATATACTGCCTCCCCCAAGCTGCGCATATTAATCTTGATGTTCTCCCTCCCCTGGCTGTCAATGAATGAAAACTATATTAGCGGGAGAGCGGAGGGCTGCTGCCCGCTCACGCTGCTAAGAGTTTGTCATTCATAGCGGGCAGCAGCCCTCCGCTCCTCCGCTAATAGAGTTTTCATTCATTGGCAGCCAGGGGAGGGAGAAGATGAAGATTAATATGCGCAGCTTGGGGGAGGCAGTATATATATAAATATGCGCAGCGGGGGTCAGTATATGCACAGCGGGGGTCAGTATAGATATATAATAGCGCTGGGGGGGCAGTACATTTATTCAAGCGCAGCGGGCACTAAGTTTGAAATAGCGCCGCAGGGGGAAAGATTTATAGAAACGCTGGAGGGGCCAGATATATACCCCCCCAGCGATTCTATACATCTTTGCCCACCACAGCGCTTCTATATTAAAACCCTGCCAGGAGCCCTGATTGGCTCCTCGGTCCCGGCCATTCAGGGCTCCTGTGGGGAATTTAAAAATGAAAGTTTACAGTACATTGCAGGGGATCGGAACATGCCGCCCGCTCCCCTGCTTAATAACATCTGATCGGATTGGGTCTCAGAAGTGAGACCCGGTGCGATCAATCCCTCAGCCCCTCTACTACTACCCCCAACATGGAACAGACCCTGTTCCATGCTGCATGTAGCAGGATTCACTCCGTTTTGAGGAATTTCCAGACAGCTCTGAACTGTCGGGTTTCTGTGAAGCAAAACTCACAGTTTTTCCTGTGAGTTTTCTTCACACTCGGAGGGTTTTTTCTCTTTTTGTCGGGAACACGCCCCTTTTGTCGGGAACACACCCCTTTTGTAGTTTTTTTTTCTTCACTCTGAGTGACTTTGATTTTGTCAGGTTGTGCGCCAGAATCTGGCGCAAATTCTGGCGCAGACAGAATTCTGGCACAAATCCCGACAAAAAATGTAAATGAGGGCCATTGTCTTTGTTTCGGCGTTTCGGCACAGTCATTGTTGAGATGTTAAAGGGGTTTGTCCCAATTCACAAAGTTATCCCCTCTCAACAGGATCATGGAGGGTCCGACTGCTGGGACCCCCTCTCGTGATCATGGGGACCCGAGTGTATGAATCATCAGGTCACTCATGGAAGTCACTACTCAAAAAAAATAAAATGGAGCAGTTAGGACCCATGTGTCCCCCAGTGCTCTGTTTTCATGGGAGACCAGTGTCCCTGTTCTTAAGAACTGTTGGGACCCCCGTGCTCAGATAGTTACCTCCTGTCTTGTCGATAGGGGATGACTTTTTAAGTAGGGACAACCCCCTTAAAGGGGTACACCGGTGGAAACTTTTATTTATTTATTTTTTATCAACTGGTGCCAGAAACTTAAACAGATTTGTAAATTACTTCTATTAAAAAATCTTAACCCTTCCAGTACTTATTAGCTGCTGAATACTACATAGGAAATTCTTTTCTTTAAAAAAATTTTTTTTTTGTGTTGACCACAGTGCTCTCTGCTGACATCTCTGTCCATTTTTGGAACTGACCAGAGCAGCATATGTTTGCTATGGGGATTCTCTCCTACTCTGGACAGTTCTTAAAATGGACAGAGATGTCAGCAGAGAGCACTGTGGTCAACACAAAAAAGAAATAAAAAAAAGGAAAGAATTTCCTATGTAGTATTCAGCAGCTAATAAGTACTGGAAGGATTAAGATTTTTTAATAGAAGTAATTTACAAATCTGTTTATCTTTCTGGCACCAGTTGATTTAAAAAAAAAAAAAAGTTTTCCACCGGAGTACCCCTTTAACCTGTACGTTCGAGCTCCCTGGTACTTAAGGACCAAGGACGTACGCGTACGTCATGGAGAATTTCGGTCCCCTCCAAGCGCCGGGGACCGGACCGGGGTGACTGCTGATATCTATCAGCAGGCACCCCGCGCAAATGCCCAGGGGGGTCATCAGACCCCCCCCCCATGTCGGCGATTGGCGCAAATCGCAAGTGAATTCACACTTGCGATTTACGCCTATTCCGGGTTATACGGGTCTATGGTGACCAGGTGACCCAGAAAATCAGGGGTATCACAGTTGTCTAAGACACCTATGATCCCCCTGAAGGGATAGGAGTGAGGTGGCATAGGTGCCACCCCTCCTATCCCTGCTATTGGGCGTCAAGACGCAACGACCAAAAGCAGATCGGGGGCGGGGGGTTAACTTTCACTTTCCCCGTTCTGCCCACCCACAATAGGCAGCGGGCGGCAGAAGAGGACGGCTATGAGGCTCCCTGGATCCTACGGAAGCTGGTGAGTTGCCTAGCAACATCTAGAGGGCTACAGTCTGAGACCACTATACAGTGGTCTCTGTACTGTAGCCCTCCAGATGTTGCAAACTACAACTCCCAGCATGCCCAGAGAGCTGTATGGGCATGTAGGGAGTTGTAGTTTTGCAACAGCTGGAGGGCTACAGTTTTTGAGATCACTTTGCAGTGATTTCTAAACTGTGGCCCTCTAGATTTTGCAAAACTACAACTCCTAGCATGCCCACACAGCTGTTTGGTGTCTGGGCATGCTGGGATTTCTAGTTTTGCAACATCTGGAGTGCCACAGTTTGGAGATCACTGAGCAGTGGTCTCTAAACTATAGCCCTCCAGATGTTGCAAAACTGCAAATCCCAGCATGCCCAAACAGCAAACAGCTGTCTCAGCATGCTGGGAGTTGTAGTTGGGTACCTCCAGCTGTTGCATAACTACATCTCCCAGCATGCCCTTCGGCGATCAGTACATGCTGGGAGTTGTAGTTTTGCCACAGCTGGAGACACACTGGTTGGAAAATACTGAGTTAGGTAACAGAACCTAATTGAACCAGTGTGCCTCCAGCTGCTGCAAAAGTACAACTCCCAGCATGCACGGTCTGTCAGTACATGCTGAGAGTTGTAGTTTTGAAACAGCTGGAGGTTTGCCCCCCATCTGAATGTACAGGGTACAGGGCTTCAAGTTTGGGCTTCAAGTTTTTCGCCGCAGCGCAAACTCCTAGCGGGAAACTCACCGTAAGCGCCCGCCAGTGCGAATGTACCCTTAAAACACTACACTACACTAACACATAATAAAGGGTAAAACACTACATATACACCCCCTTACACTGTCCCCCCCCCCCAATAAAAATGAAAAACGTATCGTACGGCAGTGTTTCCAAAACGGAGCCTCCAGCTCTTGCAAAACAACAACTCCCAGCATTTTCAGACAGCAACTGACGGTCCAGGCATGCTGGGAGTTTAGCAACAGCTGGAGGCACCCTGTTTGGGAATCACTGGCGTAGAATACCCCTATGTCCACCCCTATGCAACCCCTAATTTAGTACTCAAATGTGCATGGCGCTCTCACACTTCAGAGCCCTGTCGTATTTATTATATTATATTTTCACAAGCGGTAAAAGCAAAAAAAGAGCCCCAAAATTTGTAACACAATTTCTCCTTAGTACAGAAATACCCCAGATGTGGGCGTAAAATGCTCTGCGGGAGCACAACAAGGCTCAGGAGTGAGAGCGCACTATGTACATTTGAGGCCCAAATTGGTGATTTGCACAGGGGTGGCTGATTTTACAGCGGTTCTGACATAAACTCAAAAAAATAAATACCCACATGTGACCCCATTTTGGAAACTACACCCCTCACGGAACGTAACAAGGGGTATAGTGAGCCTTAACACCCCACAGGTGTTTGATGAATTTACATTAAAGTTGGATGGGAAGATGAAATTTTTTTTTTTTTTTTTCACTAAAATGCTGGTGTTACCATAAATTTTTCATTTTCACAAGAGAAAATAGGAAAAAAACTAAACAAAATTTCTTCTGAGTAAGAAAATACCCCATATGGGGATGCAAAGTGCTCTGCGGGCGAACTACAATGCTCAGAAGAGAGGGAGCGCCATTGGGATTTTGGAGAGAGAATGTGTCTGAAATGGAAGGCCATGTATATTTACAAATGCCCCCATAGTGCATTGGACAATGGACCCCCCACATGTGACCCCATTTTGGAAACTACACCCCTAATGTAATGTAATAAGGGGTACAGTGAGCATTTGCGCCCCACAGGTGTCTGACAGATTTTTGGAACAGTCGTCCATGAAAATGAAAAATTTAATTTTTCATTTGCACAGCCCGCTGTTCCAAAAATCTGTCAAACGCCAGTGGGGTGTAAATACTCACTGCACCCCTTATTAAATTCTGTGAGGGGTGTAGTTTCCAAAATGGGGTCTAATATGGGGGGTGCAGTGTTCTGGCACCACGGGGGGCTTTGTAAACACACATGGCCCCCGACTGCCATTCAAAACAAATTCACTCTCCGAAAGCTCAATGGCGCTCCTTCTTTTCTGAGCATTGTAGTTCGCCAGCAGAGCCCTTGACGTCCACACATGGGGTATTTCTATACTCAGAAGAAATGGGGTTACAAATTTTGGGGGTCATTTACTCCTATTACCCCTTGTAAAAATGTAAAATTTGGGGGAAAAGCAGCATTTTAGTGAAAAAAAAATAATTTACACATCCAACTTTAACAAAAAGTTGTCAAACACCTGTGGGGTGTTAAGGCTCACCGTACCCCTTGTTACATTCCTTGAGGGATGTAGTTTCTTGGAATCAGAATGAAAAGTAAAAGCATCCCAGAGTTATTAATACTTGAAGTGACAGGGGTCAGATGTGCAAAAAACGCTCTGGTCCTTAAGGCCAAAATGGGCCTGGTCCTTAAGGGGTTAAAGGAGAACTCCAGGGGATAGTCCCACAGGATAGGCGATAAGTAGCTGATCTCCAGCACGGTACCCTGCTACCGGTGGATGGCACGCACTCCATTCATTTATATGGGAGCGCCAATGATGCCTGAGAGCAGTACTCGGGTGTTTTCGGCGCTTCCATAGAAATAAGTGGAGTGCGTTCCGCCTGCAGCACCCGCGTCTGGTGCTGTTTTGGAGATCGCAGGGGGTCCCAGCAGTCGGACCTTCCGCGATCAGCCACTTATTCCCTATATCCTGTGGATAAGGGATAAGCTCAGTTTTGCTGGATTTCTTCGTTAAAAGGGGTACTCCGCCCCAAGACATCTTATCCTCTATCCAAAGGATAGGGGATAAGATGTCTGATCACGGGGGTCCCGCCACTGGGGACCCCCAAGATCTACCTGCTTTACCCGGTGTTCGTTTAGAGTGTCATTTGCAGCGCAGGAGGCTCGTGACGTCATGGCCACGCCCTCTCAATGTAAGTCTATGGGAGGGGGCTTGCAATGCAAGTCCCATAGACTTGCATTGAGGTTGTGTGACCGTGACATCACGAGTGGGGCGTGACTGGGACGTCACGAGCCTCCGCCCTGCATCGCTAGTCATCCGGCACGGAGAAAAGTTGGCTCTGTGCACCATGTCTGGGGTGCCGCAGCAAAGATCGCGGGGGTCCCCAGTGGCAGGACATCCTATCCCCTATCATTTGGATAGGGGATAAGATGTCTAGGGGAGTACCCCTTTAAGGTCCCAATCCTGTGCCTGATGGTTTTGTAGATATTGGAGACCATAGTGGCTTCCATGGGGTCCTATTGATTTCAGTGGGGAAGACTCTCTATTTAATCACTAACAGACTTTGTGATGTCCCAGTACAGGACATGTTCCTGCGCTACACTTAGGCCCTGTCAGGTTGAGTCCCTCGGTGACCTGGGGCTCTCCTGCAGTGTCTCCCCTGCTGTTATTTTAGTGTTATTTAAAGGGGTATTCCAGGAAAAACCTTTTTTTATTTATTTATTTTTTTTTTTTAGATCAACTGGCTCCAGAAAGTTAAACAGATTTGTTACTTCTATTAAAAAATCTTAATCCTTCCAATAATTATCAGCTGCTGTTCTTTTCTGTCTTAGTGCTCTCTGATGACACGTGTCTCAGGAGCTGTCTAGCATAGTAGCAAATTCCCATAGCAAACCTATTCTGCTCTGTGCAGTTCCTATGGGGATTTGCTTCTACTCTGGACAGTTCCCGAGACAGGTGTCATCAGAGAGCACTTAGACAGAAAAGAACAACTCAACTTCAGCAGCTCATACGTACTGAAAGGATTAAGATTTTTACAAATCTGTTTAACTTTCTGGAGCCAGTTGATATATATAAAAAATGTTTTTTCCTGGATAACCCTTTTAATGTAATAGGATTATAGTCAGTATGTCAATGTATAGTCAGTATAAAGGACCTTTGGAGGACTCCAGTAAATGTGTAAAGGACCTGTGAAATGTCACATGTTATGTTTATGTTGTCACATGTTACCCAGAGGGCACCAGTTTAACACATGACCTGCAGCTTGACCAATGGGCTTTGGCTCAGCCCCCTCTATATAAGGGGGCGGCCATTACAATTCTCTCTCTTCGCTCTTATGCTTCTTCTACCATCATCTCTTTACTGAGACCAGCAAACACCAGAGATCTCAGTGTTAGAGTCCAGTACCTGGAAGGCCTCAAATCTGCAGTCATTTCCAGTATGTCAAGTCTAAGTCTCCTGTCACTACCTACAGCCCAGTCAAGCCTAAAGTCAATTATCTAAAGTCCATTACAAGTATAATTGGTCCCAGCAATCTGCGCGGTCCTTCTGTGTTCCTGGCCACCTCTCTGGGATTCTGGCCGAGCTGTAGAGACTATAACACCTGTCTGACCTCAGTAAAGCCTCCGTTAAACCATAACCTGGTCGTGGACTCTCATTTCACTGCCTGGCCATTGGGATAGCGGAGATACCGTTTGGGTGGTTCCCGATACCTAAAAAACACTCTGGCGTCACGAACATTAGAGGTTAATAACACCTTGCCCCTGGGGTTAATACCATCTTGCCCCATCTAAATACACCGCTACACCCCGTGGTCCCGCCATCCCCGTGGGTCATCCCAATTTGACTATAGGTTAAACCTGGGAGCGGGATAAAAAGAATGGTGCGTTGTTCACACCAAGCCCCCACAAGGAGGTGTGAACCCCCAGGTTGCATTCCTTGAGTCACCTGTATGTGCAAGATGAAGATTAGACCCCGTGATGTGGAGCCAAGCTGGAATCATAGCCAGTTAGTACAGTCATAAAGGGTTGGCAGGCAGAGGGCAGGATGGGCAGCAGATGGGCAGCAGATGGGCAGCAGATGGGCAGCCAATTTGGTAACAGGAGAAGTAGAAACCAATACCACTGCTGGCAGAAGGAACCAAATGAAGCTCAGCACCACTGTAGGAAGGGCCCCTATAGGTAGAGCTACCTGATGTCAGGGGCATATAGAGCACGCTGTCCCTTTAACCCCTTCAGGACGGAGCCCATTTTTGCCTTAAGGACCGGAGCGTTTTTTGCACATCTGACCACTGTCACTTTAAACATTAATAACTCTGATGCTTTTAGTTATCATTCTGATTCCGAGATTGTTTTTTCGTGACATATTCTACTTTAACATAGTGGTAAATTTTTGTCGTTACTTGCATCCTTTCTTGGTGAAAAATCCGTAAATTTGATGAAAAATTTGAAAATTTTGCATTTTTCTAACTTTGAAGCTCTCTGCTTGTAAGGAAAATGGATATTACGAATACATTTTTTTTGGTTCACATATACAATATGTCTACTTTATGTTTGCATCATAAAGTTGAGATGTTTTTACTTTTGGAAGACACCATAGGGCTTCAAAGTTCAGCAGCAATTTTCCGATTTTTCACAAAATTTTCAAACTCAGTATTTTTCAGGGACCAGTTCAGGTTTGAAGTGGATTTGAAGGGTCTTCATATTAGAAATACCCCATAAATGACCCCATTATAAAAACTGCACCCCCAAGGTATTCAAAATGACATTCAGTCAGCGTTTTAACCCTTTAGGTGTTTCACAAGAATAGCAGCAAAGTGAAGGAGAAAATTCACAATCTTCATTTTTTACACTTACATGTTCTTGTAGACCCAATTTTTGAATTTTTAAAAGGGGTAAAAGGACAACATTTTTACTTGTGTTTATAGCCCAATTTCTCTCGAGTAAGCACATACCTCATATGTCTATGTAAAGTGTTCGGCGGGCGCAGTAGAGGGCTCAGAAGGGAAGGGGCGACAAGGGGATTTTGGAGAGTACGTTTTTCTGAAATGGTTTTTGGGGGGCATGTTACCTTTAGGAAGCCCTTATGGTGCCAGAACAGCAAAAAAAAAACCACATGGCATACCATTTTGGAAACTAGACCCCTCGGGGAACGTAACAAGTGGTTAAGTGAACCTTTATACCCCACAGGTGTTTCACGACTTTTGCATATGTAAAAAAAAATTTTTTTTTTTACCTAAAATGCTTGTTTTCCCAAAAATTTTACATTTTTAAAAAGGGTAAAAGCAGAAAATACCCCCCAAAATTTGTAACACAATTTCTCCCGAGTACGGCGATACCCCATATGTGGCCCTAAACTGTTGCCTTGAAATACGACAGGGCTCCAAAGTGAGAGCGCCATGCGCATTTGATGCCTAAATTAGGGATTGCATAGGGGTGGACATAGGGGTATTCTACGCCAGTGATTCCCAAACAGGGTGCCTCCAGCTGTTGCAAAACTCCCAGCATGCCTGGACAGTCAACGGCTGTCCGACAATACTGGGAGTTGTTTTGCAACAGCGGGAGGCTCCGTTCTGGAAACAGTAGCGTACCAGACGTTTGTCATTTTTATTGGGGAGGGGAGGGGGGCTGTGTAGGGGTATGTGTATATGTAGTGTTTTTTACTTTTTATTTTATTTTTTGTGGTAGTGTAGTGTAGTGTTTTTAGGGTACAGTCGCACGAGCGGGGGTTCACAGTAGTTTCTCGCTAGCAGTTTGAGCTGCAGCAGAAAGTTTGCGGCAGCTCAAACTTGCAGCCAGATACTTACTGTAATCCTCCGCCCATGTGAGTGTACCCTGTACGTTCACATTGGGGGGGACATCCAGCTGTTGCAAAACTACAACTCCCAGCATGCCCGTTGGCTGTCGGTGACTGCTGAGAGTTGTAGTTTTGCAACAACTGTAGGCACACTGGTTATGTATCACTGAGTTTGTGACCTAACTCAGTGTTTCACAACCAGTGTGCCTCCAGCTGTTGCAAAACTACAACTCCCAGCATGTACGGTGCATGGTGTACGGTGACTGCTGAGAGTTGTAGTTTGCAACAGCTGGAGGCACACTGGTTGTGAAACACTGAGTTAGGTCACAAACTCAGTGATACATAACCAGTGTGCCTACAGTTGTTGCAAAACTACAACTCTCAGCAGTCACCGACAGCCAACGGGCATGCTGGGAGTTGTAGTTATGCAACCAGCAGATGCACCACTACAACTCCCAGCATGCACTTTAGGTGTTTGTGCAAGCTGGGAGTTGTAGTTATACAACAGCTGAAGGTACACTTTTCCATAGAAAGAATGTGCCTCCAGCTGTTGCAAAACCATAAGTCCCAGCATGCCCATAAGGGAATGCTGGGAGTTGTGGTTGTCTGCCTCCTGCTGTTGCATAACTACAGCTCCCAGCATGCTCTTTTTGCATGCTGGGAGCTGTTGCTAAGCAACAGCAGGAGGCTGTCACTCACCTCCAACGATCCAGACGCATGAGGTCAGTCCCGCCGCCGCCGCTGCTCCTGGGGCCCCGATCCCAACATTAACGCCGGGGATCGGGGTCCCCAGCACCCGGGGTGCACGTCCCGCACCCGCTCACGTCCTCCGGAAGAGGGGCGGAGCGGGTGCGGGAGTGACACCCGCAGCAGGCGCCCTGATTGGTCGGCCGGTAACCCCTGCAGGCTCTGGCTGTTCGGGGCCGTCTCTGACGGCCCCGAACAGCCAGTAATTCCGGGTCACCGGGTCACTGGAGACCCGATTGACCAGGAATCGCCGCAGATTGCTGGACTGAATTGTCCAGCGATCTGCGGCCATCGCCGACATGGGGGGGCATAATGACCCCCCTGGGCGATATGCCGGGATGCCTGCTGAACGATTTCAGCAGGCATCCGGCTCCGGTCCCCAACCAGCTAGCGGTGGGGGCCGGAATTCCCACGGGCGTATGGATACGCCCTCGGTCCTTAAGGACTCGGGATTCAGGGCGTATCCATACGCCCTATGTCCTGAAGAGGTTACAGGGGTACTCCGGTGAAAACCTTTTTCTTTTAAATCAACTGGTGACAGAAAGTTAAACATATTTGTAAATTACTTCTATTAAAAAATCTTAATCCTTCCAGTACTTATTAGCTGCTGAATGTTACAGAGGAAATTCCTTTCTTTTTGGAACACTGATGACATCACGAGCACAGTGCTCTCTGCTGACATCTCTGTCCATTTTAGCAACCATGCATAGCAGATGTATGCTAAAGGGCAGCATGGTGGCTCAGTGGTTAGCACTGCTGCCTTGCAGTGCTGGGGACTTGGGTTCAAATCCCACTAAGGACAACAATAAATAATGTGTTATTATAATAACGTCAGCAGAGAGAACTGTGCTCGTGATTTCATCAGAGAGCATTCCAAAAAGAAAAGAATTTCCTCTGTAGTATTCAGCAGCTAATAAGTACAGGAAGGATTAAGATTTTTTAATAGAAGTAATTTACAAATCTGTTTAACTTTCTGCCACCAGTTGATTTAAAAGAAAAAAGGTTTTCACCGTAGTACCCCTTTAAGAGTACAGTAGCTGGCACAAGCATGCAATCCACAAGCTGAGTGCCACCTAGGAGGAGAATGCCGACACTGCGGCCGGTGAATTGGCACAACATAAGGGTATGTACAAGGGTATGTACGCTTAATGTTTGAAGCAGAAATGTTCCGCTATCCGATCCATCCTGTTAGCTCCCAAATCTCTCCCCTCCTAGCTCTGTCTGTATACTGCTGCTGCTTTCTCTATGGGTTCAGGATGTATAGTAGTTATACACCTCCCCTCCCAGCTCTGTGTGTATACTGCTGCTCCTATCTCTATGGGATCAGGATATATAGTAATTATACACCTCCCCTCCAGCTCTATCTGTATACTGCTGCTATCTTCAGTATCAGGATAAATAGTAGTTATACACCACCCCTCTAGCTCTATCTGTATACTGCTGCTGCTATCTCTATGGGATCAGGATATATAGTAATTATACACTTCCCCTCTAGCTCTATCTGTATACTGCTGCTGCTATCTCTATGGGATCAGGATATATAGTAATTATACACTTCCCCTCTAGCTCTATCTGTATACTGCTGCTATCTCTATGGGATCAGGATATATAGTAATTATACACTTCCCCTCTAGCTCTATCTGTATACTGCTGCTGCTATCTCTATGGGATCAGGATATATAGTAATTATACACTTCCCCTCTAGCTCTATCTGTATACTGCTGCTGCTATCTCTATGGCATCAGGATATATAGTAATTATACACTTCCCCTCTAGCTCTATCTGTATACTGCTGCTCCTATCTCTATGGGATCAGGATATATAGTAATTATACACCTCCCCTCCAGCTCTATCTGTATACTGCTGCTATCTTCAGTATCAGGATAAATAGTAGTTATACACCACCCCTCTAGCTCTATCTGTATACTGCTGCTGCTATGTCTATGGGATCAGGATATATAGTAATTATACACTTCCCCTCTAGCTCTATCTGTATACTGCTGCTGCTATCTCTATGGGATCAGGATATATAGTAATTATACACTTCCCCTCTAGCTCTATCTGTATACTGCTGCTGCTATCTCTATGGGATCAGGATATATAGTAATTATACACTTTCCCTCTTGCTCTATCTGTATACTGCTGCTGCTATCTCTATGGGATCAGGATATATAGTAATTATACACTTCCCCTCTAGCTCTATCTGTATACTGCTGCTGCTATCTCTCTGGGATCAGGATATATAGTCAGGGCTGCCATCAGAAATTTCGGGGCCCCATACACAGCTCAAGGCCAGTGCCGCGCTCTGCTATAAACTAATATACCCTATTCTTAATACTAAACTTTGCAAATATTCCCACATACCAGGGGAGAGTTATAAAAACCTGTGCAGAGGAAAATAGAGCAGTTGTTCATAGCAACCAATCAGATCGCTTCTTTTATTTTTTTTTTAAAAGCCTCTGAAAAATGAAAGAAGCGATCTGATTGGTTGCTATGGGAAACTGCTCCATTTTTCTTCTGAACTGGTTCTGATAAATCTCCCCCACTGACCATACAGAGGTAGATCCCAGAAATCACTCTGCAGAGAGTATAAGGCTCCTTTCACACTATATTATTGTTCCGTTTAGGAACTTCCGTCAGAAGTTCCATCACTATATCGGGGAAAACCGGCCGTTACAAAACCCCTGACGGCCGCGGCTAAATCGAATTGCAGCCTATGGGGTTTTGTAACTGCCCGATGGCACCCGTATATGTTATACAGCGACGGGACATCGTGGCGGAAAAATCACTGCATGCAGTAACGGCCGGTTTTCCCCGATATAGTGACGGAACTTCTGACGGACGTTCCTAAACAGAACAATAATATAGTGTGAAAGGAGCCTAAATCATTACAATTACATTCAGATCCTCACAGGGGACGTCTTCTCTGATCGGAGTCGTTCACGTTTCCTTTTTCCACCACTATCCGGCCCGGGGAATCATGAAGACTTGGTAGGCTCCTTTCTCCAGCACAATTTCCATCCTCTATAGTTGTAGACCCTCCTCTGTGCCCCCATATATAGTTGTAGACCCTCCTCTGTGCTCCCATATATAGTTGTACACCTCCTCTGTGCCCCCATATATAGTTGTAGACCTCCTCTGTGCCCCCATATATAGTTGTAGACCTCCTCTGTGCCCCCATATATAGTTGTAGACCCTCCTCTGTGCTCCCATATATAGTTGTACACCTCCTCTGTGCCCCTATATATAGTTGTACACCTCCTCTGTGCCCCATATATAGTTGTAGACCTCCTCTGTGCCCCCATATATAGTTGTAGACCTCCTCTGTGCCCCCATATATAGTTGTAGACCTCCTCTGTGCCCCCATATATAGTTGTAGACCTCCTCTGTGCCCCCATATATAGTTGTAGACCTCCTCTGTGCCCCCATATATAGTTGTACACCTCCTCTGTGCCCCCATATATAGTTGTAGACCTCCTCTGTGCCCCCATATATAGTTGTAGACCTCCTCTGTGCCCCCATATATAGTTGTACACCTCCTCTGTGCCCCCATATATAGTTGTAGACCTCCTCTGTGCCCCCATATATAGTTGTAGACCCTCCTCTGTGCCCCCATATATAGTTGTAGACCTCCTCTGTGCCCCCATATATAGTTGTAGACCCTCCTCTGTGCCCCCATATATAGTTGTAGACCTCCTCTGTGCTCCCATATATAGTTGTACACCCTCCTCTGTGCCCCCATATATAGTTGTATACCTCCTCTGTGCCCCCATATATAGTTGTAGACCTCCTCTGTGCCCCCATATATAGTTGTAGACCCTCCTCTGTGCCCCCATATATAGTTGTAGACCCTCCTCTGTGCCCCCATATATAGTTGTACACCCTCCTCTGTGCCCCATATATAGTTGTAGACCCTCCTCTGTGCCCCCATATATAGTTGTAGACCCTCCTCTATGCCCCATATATAGTTGTACACCTCCTCTGTGCTCCCATATATAGTTGTAGACCCTCCTCTGTGCCCCCATATATAGTTGTAGACCCTCCTCTGTACCCCCATATATAGTTGTAGACCTCCTCTGTGCCCCCATATATAGTTGTAGACCCTCCTCTGTGCCCCCATATATAGTTGTAGACCCTCCTCTGTGCCCCCATATATAGTTGTAGACCTCCTCTGTGCCCCCATATATAGTTGTAGACCTCCTCTGTGCCCCCATATATAGTTGTAGACCTCCTCTGTGCTCCCATATATAGTTGTAGACCCTCCTCTATGACCCATATATAGTTGTACACCTCCTCTATGCCCCATATATAGTTGTACACCTCCTCTGTGCTCCCATATATAGTTGTACACCTCCTCTGTGCCCCATATATAGTTGTAGACCTCCTCTGTGCTCCCATATATAGTTGTACACCTCCTCTGTGCCCCATATATAGTTGTAGACCTCCTCTGTGCCCCCATATATAGTTGTACACCTCCTCTGTGCCCCCATATATAGTTGTACACCTCCTCTGTGCCCCCATATATAGTTGTACACCTCCTCTGTGCCCCCATATATAGTTGTACACCTCCTCTGTGCCCCCATATATAGTTGTAGACTTCCTCTGTGCCCCAATATATAGTTGTAGACCTCCTCTGTGCCCCCATATATAGTTGTACACCTCCTCTGTATCCCCATATATAGTTGTACACCTCCTCTGTGCTCCCATATATAGTTGTACACCTCCTCTGTGCCCCCATATATAGTTGTAGACCCTCCTCTGTGCCCCCATATATAGTTGTAGACCCTCCTCTGTGCCCCCATATATAGTTGTACACCTCCTCTGTGCCCCCATATATAGTTGTAGACCTCCTCTGTGCCCCCATATATAGTTGTAGACCTCCTCTGTGCTCCCATATATAGTTGTACACCTCCTCTGTGCTCCCATATATAGTTGTAGACCTCCTCTGTGCTCCCATATATAGTTGTACACCTCCTCTGTGCCCCATATATAGTTGTAGACCCTCCTCTGTGCCCCCATATATAGTTGTACACCTCCTCTGTGCCCCCATATATAGTTGTACACCTCCTCTGTGCCCCCATATATAGTTGTAGACTTCCTCTGTGCCCCAATATATAGTTGTAGACCTCCTCTGTGCCCCCATATATAGTTGTACACCTCCTCTGTATCCCCATATATAGTTGTAGACCCTCCTCTGTGCTCCCATATATAGTTGTACACCTCCTCTGTGCCCCCATATATAGTTGTAGACCCTCCTCTGTGCCCCCATATATAGTTGTAGACCCTCCTCTGTGCCCCCATATATAGTTGTACACCTCCTCTGTGCTCCCATATATAGTTGTACACCTCCTCTGTGCCCCCATATATAGTTGTAGACCCTCCTCTGTGCCCCCATATATAGTTGTAGACCCTCCTCTGTGCCCCCATATATAGTTGTAGACCCTCCTCTGTGCCCCCATATATAGTTGTACACCTCCTCTGTGCCCCCATATATAGTTGTAGACCCTCCTCTGTGCCCCCATATATAGTTGTACACCTCCTCTGTGCTCCCATATATAGTTGTACACCTCCTCTGTGCCCCCATATATAGTTGTAGACCCTCCTCTGTGCCCCCATATATAGTTGTACACCTCCTCTATGCCCCATATATAGTTGTAGACCCTCCTCTGTGCCCCCATATATAGTTGTACACCTCCTCTGTGCCCCTATATATAGTTGTACACCTCCTCTATGCCCCATATATAGTTGTAGACCCTCCTCTGTGCCCCCATATATAGTTGTACACCTCCTCTGTGCCCCCATATATAGTTGTACACCTCCTCTGTGCCCCCATATATAGTTGTACACCTCCTCTGTGCTCCCATATATAGTTGTAGACCTCCTCTGTGCCCCCATATATAGTTGTACACCTCCTCTGTGCCCCCATATATAGTTGTAGACCCTCCTCTGTGCCCCCATATATAGTTGTAGACCCTCCTCTGTGCCCCCATATATAGTTGTAGACCTCCTCTGTGCTCCCATATATAGTTGTAGACCTCCTCTGTGCCCCCATATATAGTTGTAGACCTCCTCTGTGCCCCCATATATAGTTGTAGACCCTCCTCTGTGCCCCCATATATAGTTGTAGACCTCCTCTGTGCTCCCATATATAGTTGTAGACCTCCTCTGTGCCCCCATATATAGTTGTAGACCTCCTCTGTGCACCATATATAGTTGTACACCTCCTCTGTGCTCCCATATATAGTTGTACACCTCCTCTGTGCCCCCATATATAGTTGTAGACCTCCTCTATGCCCCATATATAGTTGTACACCTCCTCTGTGCACCCATATCTAGTTGTAGACCCTCCTCTGTGCCCCCATATATAGTTGTACACCTCCTCTATGCCCCATATATAGTTGTACACCTCCTCTGTGCCCCCATATATAGTTGTAGACCTCCTCTGTGCCCCCATATATAGTTGTACACCTCCTCTGTGCTCCCATATATAGTTGTAGACCCTCCTCTGTGCCCCCATATATAGTTGTACACCTCCTCTATGCCCCATATATAGTTGTAGACCCTCCTCTGTGCCCCCATATATAGTTGTACACCTCCTCTATGCCCCATATATAGTTGTACACCTCCTCTGTGCCCCCATATATAGTTGTAGACCTCCTCTGTGCCCCCATATATAGTTGTAGACCCTCCTCTGTGCCCCCATATATAGTTGTACACCTCCTCTGTGCCCCATATATAGTTGTAGACCTCCTCTGTGCCCCCATACTGTCACGATGCCGGCTGGCAGGAGGTGGATCCTCTGTGCCAGAGAGGGATAGCGAGGACCGTGCTAGTGGACCGGTTCTAAGACACTACAGGTTTTCACCAGAGCCCGCCGCAAAGCGGGATGGTCTTGCTGCGGCGGTAGTGACCAGGTCGTATCCACTAGCAACGGCTCACCTCTCTGGCTGCTGAAGATACAGAAGATAGGCGAGGTACAAGGGAGTAGGCAGTAGCAAGGTCGGACGTAGCAGAAGGTCGGGGGCAGGCGGCAAGGTTCGTAGTCAAGGGAGACAGCAAAGGTACTGGTACACAGGGTATAAACACACAAAGAACGCTTTCACTGGCACTAAGGCAACAAGATCCGGCAAGGGAGTGCAAGGGAGGAGACTAGATATAAGCAGGGAACAGGTGGGAACCAATTAAGCTAATTGGGCCAGGCACCAATCATTGGTGCACTGGCCCTTTAAGTCTCAGGGAGCTGGCGCGCGCGCGCCCTAGAGAGCGGAGCCGCGCGCGCCAGCACATGACCGCAGGAGACGGGAACGGGTAAGTGACCTGGGATGCGATTCGCGAGCGGGCGCGTCCCGCTGTGCGAATCGCATCCCCAACGGCCATGAGAGAGCAGCGCTCCCGGTCAGCGGGACTGACCGGGGAGCTGCAGGGAAAGAGACGCCGTGAGCGCTCCGGGGAGGAGCGGGGACCCGGAGCGCTAGGCGTAACAGTACCCCCCCCCTTAGGTCTCCCCTTCTCTTTATCGGGTAACTGCCTCCCCTGGGATGAGGACACCGGGAAAGGATGGAGGGATTCCTCAACGGCAGGCAGAACCGCAGGAGTAGGAATGGGGAGAGAGGGCAGAGGGCGGGACCTGGCACGGGGCAGTGTGACACCAGGACGAGGGCCATGAGGGGACACAGAAGCTTGCCTGATGGAACTGGGAGGGGGGGAGGGGCATTTCCTGTGGCAGGCAGAGTCCTTAATGACCTTAGGGGGACCAGATACAGGAGGAACCACAGAGTTACGGCAAGGGTTACTGGGAACCGGTTTTAGACAGTTCTTGGAACAAGAGGACCCCCAACTCTTGATCTCCCCAGTGGACCAATCCAGGGTTGGGGAATGAAGTTGAAGCCAGGGAAGTCCAAGGAGAATTTCCGAGGTGCAATTGGGGAGGACCAAAAGTTCAATCCTCTCGTGGTGAGATCCGATGCTCATAAGAAGGGGCTCCGTGCGGAAACGTATGGTACAGTCCAACCTGGCTCCGTTGACCGCGGAAATGTGGAGTGGCTTGACAAGACGGGTCACCGGAATACGGAATTTATTCACAAAGGAGTCCCGAATAAAATTCCCAGAAGCTCCAGAGTCCAGGCAGGCCACGGCTGAGAGGGGAGAGCTGGCTGAAGTGGAAATCCGAACAGGTACCGTGAGACGTGGAGAAGCCGACTTGGCATCAAGAGACGCCACACCCACGAGAGCTGAGTGCGAGCGTGCGTTTCCCAGACGTGGAGGACGGATTGGGCAATCCACCAGAAAATGTTCAGTACTGGCACAGTACAAACAAAGATTCTCTTCCTTACGGCGATTCCTCTCTTCCAGGGTCAGGCGAGACCGATCCACTTGCATGGCCTCCTCGGCGGGAGGCCTAGGCGCAGATTGCAGTGGAGACTGTGGGAGAGGTGGCCAGAGATCTAAGTCTTTTTCCTGGCGGAGCTCTTGATGCCTCTCAGAAAAACGCATGTCAATGCGAGTGGCTAGATGAATGAGTTCATGCAGGCTAGCAGGAGTCTCTCGTGCGGCCAGAACATCTTTAATGTTGCTGGATAGGCCTTTTTTAAAGGTCGCGCAGAGAGCCTCATTATTCCAGGAAAGTTCAGAAGCAAGAGTACGGAATTGTATGGCGTACTCGCCAACGGAGGAATTACCCTGGACCAGGTTCAGCAGGGCAGTCTCAGCAGAAGAGGCTCGGGCAGGTTCCTCAAAGACACTTCGAATTTCCGAGAAGAAGGAGTGAACAGAGGCAGTGACGGGGTCATTGCGGTCCCAGAGCGGTGTGGCCCATGACAGGGCTTTTCCAGACAGAAGGCTGACTACGAAAGCCACCTTAGACCTTTCAGTAGGAAACAGGTCCGACATCATCTCCAAGTGCAGAGAACATTGCGAAAGGAAGCCACGACAAAACTTAGAGTCCCCATTAAATTTGTCCGGCAAAGACAGGCGGAGGCTAGGAGTGGCCACTCGCTGCGGAAGGGGTGCAGGAGCTGGCGGAGGAGATGATTGCTGGTGAAGTTGCGACTGAAGTTGGTGCACAATGGTGGACATTTCTGACATCTGGTGGGTTAGATGGGCGATCTGTCGGGCTTGCTGGGCGACCACCGTGGTGATATCAGAGGCAACTGGCAGGGGAACCTCAGCGGGATCCATGGCCGGATCTACTGTCACGATGCCGGCTGGCAGGAGGTGGATCCTCTGTGCCAGAGAGGGATAGCGAGGACCGTGCTAGTGGACCGGTTCTAAGACACTACAGGTTTTCACCAGAGCCCGCCGCAAAGCGGGATGGTCTTGCTGCGGCGGTAGTGACCAGGTCGTATCCACTAGCAACGGCTCACCTCTCTGGCTGCTGAAGATACAGAAGATAGGCGAGGTACAAGGGAGTAGGCAGTAGCAAGGTCGGACGTAGCAGAAGGTCGGGGGCAGGCGGCAAGGTTCGTAGTCAAGGGAGACAGCAAAGGTACTGGTACACAGGGTATAAACACACAAAGAACGCTTTCACTGGCACTAAGGCAACAAGATCCGGCAAGGGAGTGCAAGGGAGGAGACTAGATATAAGCAGGGAACAGGTGGGAACCAATTAAGCTAATTGGGCCAGGCACCAATCATTGGTGCACTGGCCCTTTAAGTCTCAGGGAGCTGGCGCGCGCGCGCCCTAGAGAGCGGAGCCGCGCGCGCCAGCACATGACCGCAGGAGACGGGAACGGGTAAGTGACCTGGGATGCGATTCGCGAGCGGGCGCGTCCCGCTGTGCGAATCGCATCCCCAACGGCCATGAGAGAGCAGCGCTCCCGGTCAGCGGGACTGACCGGGGAGCTGCAGGGAAAGAGACGCCGTGAGCGCTCCGGGGAGGAGCGGGGACCCGGAGCGCTAGGCGTAACACATATATAGTTGTAGACCCTCCTCTGTGCTCCATATATAGTTGTAGACCCTCCTCTGTGCCCCCATATATAGTTGTAGACCCTCCTCTGTGCTCCATATATAGTTGTACACCTCCTCTGTGCCCCCATATATAGTTGTAGACCCTCCTCTGTGCCCCCATATATAGTTGTACACCTCCTCTGTGCCCCCATATATAGTTGTAGACCCTCCTCTGTGCCCCCATATATAGTTGTAGACCTCCTCTGTGCCCCATATATAGTTGTAGACCTCCTCTGTGCTCCCATATATAGTTGTACACCTCCTCTGTGCCCCCATATATAGTTGTAGACCCTCCTCTGTGCCCCCATATATAGTTGTAGACCCTCCTCTGTGCCCCCATATATAGTTGTACACCTCCTCTGTGCCCCATATATAGTTGTAGACCTCCTCTGTGCCCCCATATATAGTTGTACACCCTCCTCTGTGCCCCCATATATAGTTGTACACCTCCTCTGTGCCCCATATATAGTTGTAGACCTCCTCTGTGCCCCCATATATAGTTGTACACCCTCCTCTGTGCCCCATATATAGTTGTAGACCCTCCTCTGTGCCCCCATATATAGTTGTAGACCCTCCTCTGTGCCCCCATATATAGTTGTAGACCCTCCTCTGTGCCCCCATATATAGTTGTACACCTCCTCTGTGCCCCATATATAGTTGTAGACCTCCTCTGTGCCCCATATATAGTTGTAGACCTCCTCTGTGCCCCCATATATAGTTGTAGACCCTCCTCTGTGCTCCATATATAGTTGTAGACCTCCTCTGTGCCCCATATATAGTTGTAGACCTCCTCTGTGCTCCCATATATAGTTGTACACCTCCTCTATGCCCCATATATAGTTGTACACCTCCTCTGTGCTCCCATATATAGTTGTAGACCTTCCTCTGTGCCCCATATATAGTTGTAGACCTCCTCTGTGCCCAATATATAGTTGTAGACCTCCTCTGTGCCCCCATATATAGTTGTAGACCTCCTCTGTGCCCCCATATATAGTTGTAGACCTCCTCTGTGCTCCCATATATAGTTGTACACCTCCTCTATGCCCCATATATAGTTGTACACCTCCTCTGTGCTCCCATATATAGTTGTAGACCCTCCTCTGTACCCCCATATATAGTTGTACACCTCCTCTATGCCCCATATATAGTTGTACACCTCCTCTGTGCTCCCATATATAGTTGTAGACCCTCCTCTGTGCCCCCATATATAGTTGTAGACCCTCCTCTGTGCCCCCATATATAGTTGTAGACCCTCCTCTGTGCCCCCATATATAGTTGTACACCTCCTCTGTGCCCCCATATATAGTTGTAGACCCTCCTCTGTGCCCCCATTTATAGTTGTACACCTCCTCTATGCCCCATATATAGTTGTACACCTCCTCTGTGCTCCCATATATAGTTGTAGACCTCCTCTGTGCTCCCATATATAGTTGTAGACCCTCCTCTATGACCCATATATAGTTGTACACCTCCTCTATGCCCCATATATAGTTGTACACCTCCTCTGTGCCCCCATATATAGTTGTACACCTCCTCTATGCCCCATATATAGTTGTAGACCCTCCTCTGTGCCCCCATATATAGTTGTACACCTCCTCTGTGCCCCCATATATAGTTGTACACCTCCTCTGTGCCCCCATATATAGTTGTACACCTCCTCTGTGCTCCCATATATAGTTGTAGACCTCCTCTGTGCCCCCATATATAGTTGTACACCTCCTTTGTGCCCCCATATATAGTTGTAGACCCTCCTCTGTGCCCCCATATATAGTTGTAGACCCTCCTCTGTGCCCCCATATATAGTTGTAGACCTCCTCTGTGCTCCCATATATAGTTGTAGACCTCCTCTGTGCCCCCATATATAGTTGTAGACCTCCTCTGTGCCCCCATATATAGTTGTAGACCCTCCTCTCTGCCCCCATATATAGTTGTAGACCTCCTCTGTGCTCCCATATATAGTTGTAGACCTCCTCTGTGCCCCCATATATAGTTGTAGACCTCCTCTGTGCCCCATATATAGTTGTACACCTCCTCTATGCCCCATATATAGTTGTACACCTCCTCTGTGCTCCCATATATAGTTGTAGACCCTCCTCTGTGCCCCCATATATAGTTGTACACCTCCTCTATGCCCCATATATAGTTGTAAACCCTCCTCTGTGCCCCCATATATAGTTGTACACCTCCTCTGTGCCCCCATATATAGTTGTACACCTCCTCTGTGCCCCCATATATAGTTGTACACCTCCTCTGTGCTCCCATATATAGTTGTAGACCTCCTCTGTGCCCCCATATATAGTTGTACACCTCCTCTGTGCCCCCATATATAGTTGTAGACCTCCACTGTGCCCCCATATATAGTTGTAGACCTCCTCTGTGCCCCCATATATAGTTGTACACCTCCTCTGTGCCCCCATATATAGTTGTACACCTCCTCTGTGCCCCATATATAGTTGTAGACCTCCTCTGTGCCCCATATATAGTTGTAGACCCTCCTCTGTGCCCCCATATATAGTTGTACACCTCCTCTGTGCCCCCATATATAGTTGTACACCTCCTCTGTGCCCCCATATATAGTTGTACACCTCCTCTGTGCCCCCATATATAGTTGTAGACCCTCCTCTGTGCCCCCATATATAGTTGTAGACCTCCTCTGTGCCCCCATATATAGTTGTAGACCTCCTCTGTGCCCCCATATATAGTTGTAGACCTCCTCTGTGCCCCCATATATAGTTGTACACCTCCTCTGTGCCCCCATATATAGTTGTAGACCTCTGTGCCCCCATATATAGTTGTAGACCTCTGTGCCCCCATATATAGTTGTAGACCCTCCTTTGTGCCCCCATATATAGTTGTAGACCTCCTCTGTGCCCCCATATATAGTTGTAGACCCTCCTCTGTGCCCCCCATATATAGTTGTACACCTCCTCTGTGCCCCCATATATAGTTGTACACCTCCTATGTGCCCCCATATATAGTTGTACACCTCCTCTGTGCCCCCATATATAGTTGTAGACCTCCTCTGTGCCCCCATATATAGTTGTAGACCTCCTCTGTGCCCCCATATATAGTTGTAGACCCTCCTCTGTGCCCCCATATATAGTTGTAGACCTCCTCTGTGCCCCCATATATAGTTGTAGACCTCCTCTGTGCCCCCATATATAGTTGTACACCTCCTCTGTGCCCCCATATATAGTTGTAGACCCTCCTCTGTGCTCCCATATATAGTTGTAGACCCTCCTCTGTGCCCCCATATATAGTTGTAGACCTCCTCTGTGCCCCCATATATAGTTGTAGACCTCCTCTGTGCCCCCATATATAGTTGTACACCTCCTCTGTGCCCCCATATATAGTTGTAGACCTCCTCTGTGCTCCCATATATAGTTGTAGACCCTCCTCTGTGCCCCCATATATAGTTGTACACCTCCTCTGTGCCCCCATATATAGTTGTACACCTCCTCTGTGCCCCCATATATAGTTGTAGACCTCCTCTGTGCCCCCATATATAGTTGTACACCTCCTCTGTGCCCCATATATAGTTGTACACCTACTCTGTGCCCCCATATATAGTTGTACACCTCCTCTGTGCCCCATTTATAGTTGTACACCTCCTCTGTATCCCCATATATAGTTGTAGACCTCCTCTGTGCCCCCATATATAGTTGTAGACCTCCTCTGTGCTCCCATATATAGTTGTACACCTCCTCTGTGCCCCCATATATAGTTGTACACCTCCTCTGTATCCCCATATATAGTTGTAGACCTCCTCTGTGCCCCCATATATAGTTGTAGACCTCCTCTGTGCCCCCATATATAGTTGTAGACCCTCCTCTGTGCCCCCATATATAGTTGTAGACCTCCTCTGTGCCCCCATATATAGTTGTACACCTCCTCTGTGCCCCCATATATAGTTGTAGACCCTCCTCTGTGCCCCAATATATAGTTGTACACCTCCTCTGTGCCCCATATATAGTTGTACACCTCCTCTGTGCCCCCATATATAGTTGTAGACCCTCCTCTCTGCCCCCATATATAGTTGTAGACTTCCTCTGTGCCCCCATATATAGTTGTAGACCCTCCTCTGTGCCCCCATATATAGTTGTAGACCCTCCTCTGTGCCCCCATATATAGTTGTAGACCTCCTCTGTGCCCCCATATATAGTTGTAGACCCTCCTCTGTGCCCCCCATATATAGTTGTACACCTCCTCTGTGCCCCCATATATAGTTGTACACCTCCTCTGTGCCCCATATATAGTTGTACACCCTCCTCTGTGCCCCCATAGGTAGTTATAGGCTGCCTTTGTGCCTCCATATGGAGTTATAGGCCCCTTTATGCCCCCAAAGGTAGTTATAGGTTCCCCTTGAGCCCCCATATGAAGTTATAGGCCCCCTTTGTGCCCCCATAGGTATTTATAGGCCCCTTTGTGTCTGCATAGTTAGTTATAGGCCCCCTTTATGTCCCCATAGTTAGTTATAGGCCCCTTTATGCCCCCAAAGGTAGTTATAGGTTCCCTTTGAGCCCCCATATGAAGTTAGAGGCCCCCTTTGTGCCCCCATATGTAGTTATAGGGCCATTTGTGCCCCCATAGATATTTATATGCCCCCTTTGTGCCCCCTTAGGTAGTTATAGGCCCCCTTTGTTCCCCCTTAGGTAGTTATAGGCCCCCTTTGTGCCCCCTTAGGTAGTTATAGGCCCCCTTTGTGCCTCCATAGGAAGTTATAGGCCCCCTTTGTGCCCTATCGGTATTTATAGGCCCCTTTGTGTCCCATAGTTAGTTATAGGATTCCTTTGTGCCCCATAGGTATTTATAGGCCCCTTTGTGTCCCCATAGTTAGTAATAGGCCTCCTTTGTGCCCCCATAGTTAGTAATAGGCCCCTTTATGTCCCCATAGTTAGTTATAGGCCCCCTTTTGTGCCCCAATAGTTAGTTATAGGCCCCCTTTTGTGCCCCAATAGTTAGTTATAGGCCCCCTTTTGTGCCCCAATAGTTAGTTATAGGCCCCCTTTTGTGCCCCAATAGTTAGTTATAGGCCCCCTTTTGTTCCCCAGTAGTTAGTTATAGGCCCCCTGTACCCCATTAGTAATTATAAGCCCCCTGCAAGTCGGTCGGTCACCTGGCTTCATGGCTGCTACTCCACCCCGGCTCTTCTTCGGGGCGCCGCTCTCCTCTGATTTCAGGGCTGGCACGCAGCGTCATAGCACTGATCATAGTGCTGCGGATGTGCTCACACGCGGCACGTTAGTAACTCCTGGCGACCACTGTAGATTTAAAGTGGCAGTACCATGTGATTGTTACCCAGGAGGTACTAGTGCCCAGCTGACCCCAAAGGTGACCTGTGGGCTCCCTGCTAGTCTCTTATAAACCCGGGTGGAGCTTCTCTCTCTTGTTCCTGATGTCCAGTGCAGTCAAGTCGTGTCCAGAATATTGGAGGCATTTAGTCAAGTCCTGCAGCTACAAGTCAAGTGCAAAGTAAGCTAAAGTCACAGTCCTGTCAGTCAAGTCAAGTCTTCGGTCTATCCAGTGTGGCCTGCACTAAATTCTCCTACTACAAGTCCCAGCAAACCTGCGAGGTCTTTGAGTCACTGGTCACCTCCTTGGGCCCTGGCTGTACTGCATAGACTGTAACAACTGTCTACCCTCAGTAAAGCTACCGTTGTCCGCAACTTGGCATCAGAGTCTTCATTGTCCTCCGTGCCTAGCCCAGGATCCAGCAGTATACCTTCAGGTGGTTAAGGCTAAACCACGCCCTGGTGTCACGAACACAAGGAGTTAATACCATCTGCCTCTAGGGTAACAACATCTGCCCTGCACCACACACCCCGCCATTACCACACAGGTAAGCACAAGACAAACACAAGAACCTCTACATTCTTGACTAATCATAGCCTATACTAGGGAAAAAAAAGCTGGAATACTTCTTTAACACGCACAGTTTGCAGTTTGGAGCTGGTTTACATAGGATTCCTATTTTTATAATAGAATTGCACCTACGCACCGCAACACAAGACACAATACTCATTTTCAAAAAGTTGACTCATCTCTATTCACAGGGGTGGGGTGTCCATATATATGGAATTGTGGTGAGCCACAGGGTGTGAAGGTGAGGTGTATGGGGCAGGTGTTATTAACCCCCTAAATGTTTGTGACGCCAAGGCGTGGTTTTCGCGGTAACCACCCGAAGGTAGCTCCCCTTTCCCAAGGTTAGGCAGGGCAATAATAGTTCAAGACCAAGTTAGGGTTAACGGTAGCTTTACTGAGGTAGACAAATGGAAATAGTCTTTACAGTTAGGCCGGGATCCCAGATAGGTGACCAGTAACACAGAAGGACCTCGCAGCTTGATGGGACTTGTAGTGACTTTGACAGACTTTAGGACAGCCACGCTGACTATAATAGACTTGACTTGACTGTAGGTAGTGACAGCAGACAGAGATGACTTGACTTACTGGTAGAGATGTCGCAAATTGTTCGCTGGCGAACAGTTCCCGGCGAATTTAGCATGTTCGCGTTCATATGTGAAGTTCGATCCGCCCCCTATACTTTAACATTGCAGTAAACTTTGACCCTGTGAGTCAGAGTCAGCAGACACATTACAGCCAATCAGCAGCAGCCCCTCCCTTCCAGACCTTCCTACCTCTTGCACGGACGCCATTTTACCCTCATTCGGCATGCTGCAGGCTTAGGAAGTGGAGGGTCAGAGAAGCTGCTCCTGCTGTATAGGGAAAGCGATAGCTAGGTTGCTGCTAGGTGGTGTATTCAGGATCCAGTTTACTTCTAAAGCACTAGTCTAACATCTGCTTTAAGGACAGCACCCAAAAAAGCCCTTTTTAGGGCTGAAAGATATCAGTCCTGGTTGGGAGGGAACCGCTGGTTAAAAGGGGAACTCCAGAATCAAACTTAAGTTCCTTCAAGCAACTAACTACTACAGTATTCAAAGGGCTGAAAGATATCAGTCCGTGTGTCTTGCAACAGCTGGAGGCACCGTGGTTGGGGAACACTGCATAAAAAGGGAACTCCGCTGGCAAGCTTTTTTTCTTTAAAGCAACTAACTACTACAGTATTCAAAGGGCTGAAATATATCAGTCCGTGTGTTTTGCAACAGCTGGAGGCACCCTGGTTGGGGACCACTGCTTAAAAGGGGAAATCCGCTGGCAAGCTTTTTTTTTACTCATTGTCACCCTAGTGCAAATCACATTAGGTGTGACAGTTGTGCAAATAAAAAAAAAATATATACTTTTTTGGCTGTTAAATAAAATCAGTCGTCACTGTCAGTTCACCTCACAGTTGCCGTTTTTTTTGCCTGCAGGGCAAATTGTGTCACCCTAGTGCAAATCACATTAGGTGTGACAGTTGTGCAAATAAAAATAAAAAAATACCTTTTTTGGCTGTTAAATAAAATCAGTCGTCACTGTCAGTTCACGTCACAGTTGCCAGTTTTTTTGCCTGCAGGGAAAATTGTGTCACCCTAGTGCAAATCACATTAGGTGTGATAGTTGTGCAAATTAAAAAAAAATACCTTTTTTGGCTGTTAAATAAAATCAGTCGTCACTGTCAGTTCACGTCACAGTTACCATTTTTTTTGCCTGCAGGGCAAATTGTGTCACCCTAGTGCAAATCACATTAGGTGTGATAGTTGTGCAAATAAAAAAAAAATACCTTTTTTGGCTGTTAAATAAAATCAGTCGTCACTGTCAGTTCACGTCACAGTTGCCATTTTTTTTGCCTGCAGGGCAAATTGTGTCACCCTAGTGCAAATCACATTAGGTGTGACAGTTGTGCAAATTTAACCAAAAAAATGACAGGCAGAGGAAGGCCACCACGCAGGGGCCATCGTGGTGCTGGGATTCCCTTTGGCCCTAGAATGGCCAGTGTTCAGAGGCCACGTACACTGAACCCCCAAAGTTCTGAGGACTTAGTTGACTGGCTATCACAAGACACCCAATCTACTACAGCTTCTGCTTGGAACCTTGACGCACCGTCCTTCTCCTCCTCTAGCTTAGCTTCGGGCACCTCTCATGCTACCACTTGCCCGCCTGCCGCCACCACCAACACTAGCACCGCAGCAGCTTTACTTGATCCGTCAGAGGAGTTATTTACACATCAGTTTGAAGACATGAGTGATGCGCAACCATTATTGCCAGAGGATGTAGTTAACAGGGATATGTCTCAGTCAGGCAGCATTACACACATGGACGTACGGTGTGATGATGATGTTGTACCCGCTGCTGCTTCCTTTCTTGAGGTGTCAGATAGCGGTGAAGGTGTTGATGATGACGATGTGTCCGTGGATGCCATGTGGGTGCCCGCTAGAAGAGAAGAAGAGGGGGAAAGTTCAGATGGGGAGACAGAGAGGAGGAGATGAGTTGGAAGCAGGGGGAGGTCGTCGGAAGGAGCTAGTGGCACAGTCAGACAGCATCGGCACCCGGGGTCAGCCAGAGGGGACGCCAATCAACGCATGCTGTTGCCACCACCAGAATGCCGTCATCGCAGAGCTCAGCAGTGTGGCATTTTTTTTGTGTGTGTCTGCCTCTGACAACAGCGAGGCCATTTGCAACCTGTGCCAGAAGAAACTGAGTCGTGGGAAGTCCAACACCCACCTAGGCACAACTGCTTTGCGAAGGCACATGATGTCACATCACAAACGCCTATGGGATCAACACGTCAGTACAAGCAGCACACAAAGTCAAAGCCGCCATCCTCCTCCTGGTCCAGCATCTTCAGCCAGGTCAACCACTGCTGCCCTCCTTGCCCCCTCTCAACCATCCACCTCTCCGTCTCTCGCCTTGAGCAGTTCCTGCTCATCTGCCCACAGTCAGGTGTCTGTCAAGGAGATGTTTGAGCGCAAGAAGACAACGTCTGAAAGTCACTCCCTAGCCCGGCGTCTGACAGCTGGCTTGTCGGAACTGCTAGCCCGCCAGCTTTTACCATACAAGCAGGTGGAGTCTGAGGCCTTTCAAAAATTTTAGCCATTGGGACACCGCAGTGGAAGGTACCCGGCCGAATTTTTTTTGCACAAAAGGCAATCCCCAACCTTTACTCCATTGTGCAAAAGGAAATTATGGCATGTCTGGCACACAGTGTAGGGGCAAGGGTCCATCTGACCACTGATACCTGGTATGCAAAGCATGGTCAGGGCAGGTATATAACCTACACTGCGCGTTGGGTAAACCTGGTGACGGCTGCCAAGCATGGAATGCGTGGCTCTGCAGAGAAGTTGGTGACACCGCCACGACTTGCAGGCAGTCCTGCTGCCACCTCCTCTACTCCTTCTACTCCATCCTCTTCCACAACATCCTCGGCCTAGTCCTCTTCCACTGCTGCATCTTGCTCCACATCACCGGCACCCCCAGCTCCCCAGGTGCTATTCCACATCCCGGATACGGCAGTGTCACGCCATCTTGGGGTTGACTTGCCTCAGAGCGGAGAGTCACACCGCACCAGCGCTCCTGTCGGCCCTGAACGCACAGATGGACCAGTGGCTGACTCCGCACCAACTGGAGATCGGCAAGGTGGTTTGTGACAATGGAACAAATTTGTTGGCGGCATTGAGGTTGGGCAAGTTGACACATGTGCCGTGCATGGCACATGTGTGTAATCTGATTGTACAACGCTTTGTGCTCAAGTACCCAGGCTTACAGGATGTCCTGAAGCAGTCCAGGAAGGTGTGTGGCCATTTCAGGCGTTCCTACACGGCCATGGTACTTGTCAGATATCCAGCGGCGAAGCAACATGCCAGTGAGGCGCTTGATTTGCGACAACCCGACACTTTGGAATTCAACACTCCTAATGTTCGACCGCCTGCACCAACAAGAAAAAGCCGTCAACTAATATTTGTATGACCGGGGTGCTAGGACATCATCTGCGGAGCTGGAAATTTTTTTGCCACGTTACTGGAGGCTCATGCATCCTTTTGAGGAGGTGACAAACCTGGTCATTCGCACCGAAGGCACTATCAGCGACATCATACTGTTTGTTTTGCTCCTGGAGCGTGCCCTGCGAAGAGTGCTGGATCAGGCAGTAGATGAGCGTGAAGAGGAAGAGTTGTGGACACCATCAGCACCAGAAACAGCCTTATCAGCATCGCTTGCTGGACCTGCGGCAACGCTGGAAGAGGATTGTGAGGAAGAGGAGTAAGAGGAGGAATGTGGCTTTGAAGAGGAGGAGGAAGACCAACCACAGCAGGCATCCCAGGGTGCTCCTTGTCACCTATCTGGTTCCTGTGGTGTTGTACGTGGCTGGGGGGAAGAAGATTATACCTTCCCTGACATCACTGAGGACGAGGAACGGGACATGAGTAGCTCGGCATCCAACCTTGAGCAAATGGGGTCTTTCATGCTGTCGTGCCTGTTGAGGGACCCTCGTATAAAAAGGATGAAGGAGAACGACCTGTACTGGGTGTCCACGCTACTAGACCCCCGGTATAAACATAAAGTGCCTGACATGTTACCGCATTACAGCAAGGCGGAAAGGATTCAGCAGGTCCAAAATAAATTAAGAAGTATGCTGTACACAGCGTATAAGGGTCATGTCACAGCACAACAGGAATCTAACAGGGGAAGAGGTGAAAGTAATCCTCCTCCTCCTCCCACGAACACGCCAGCAAGGAAAGGATGCTTTACAGACATGCTGTTGATGGAGGACATGCAGAGCTTTTTAAGTCCTACACATCGCCACAGCCCTTCGGGGTCCACCATCAGAGAACGAATTGACCGATAGGTAGCAGACTACCTGGCCTTAACCGCAGATATCGACACTCTGAGGAGCGATGAACCCCTTGACTACTGGGTGTGCCGGTTTGACCTGTGGCCTGAGCTATCCCAATTTGCGCTCGAACTTCTGGCCTGTCCCGCTTCAAGTGTCCTGTCAGAAAGGACCTTCAGTGCAGCAGGAGGTATTGTCACTGAGAAGAGGAGTCGCCTTGGTCAAAAAAGTCTCAACTTTCTTAAGATGAATGAGGGATGGATCCCAAAGGGACTGACACTGGGCGATACATTTGACTGAACAGATGACCTGCCTTGGGCTAAAAATGGTCCACACACTGCTGTATTTGAACTCTGAATGCCGGATGACTTGCGTGACTTATCCGCCACCAACTATGGTTCAAGCCGCAATGTTTTAGGGCACTTTCTGCCTGGTGAAACAAACAGAAATTTTTCTGGCCGCTGCTACAGAAGCGGCTGCAACAATGCCAAATTTTTCAGGCATGTGTACATGCCTAATTTTTCTGGTACTCTCTGCTGACATCTCTGTCCATTTTAGCAACCGTGGATATTAGATGTATGCTAAGGGTAGCATGGTGGCTCAGAGGTTAGCACTGCTGCCTTGGGTTCAAATCCCACTATGTGCTGCCTAATATGGGGGAACCTATGTGCTGTCTAAAGGGGGAGAATCTAACTATGTGCTGCCTAAAGGGAGGCTCTAACTATGTTCTGCCTATTATGGGGGAATCTATGTGCTGCCTAAAGGGGGGAATCTAACTATGATGCCTAAACGGGGACTCTATGTGCTGCCTAAAGGGGGCTAAAGCACGTTATTCCAAACCATTTAGGAATAATAGGTGATTTATGCCCTTTATGGATTAAAACAAGACTCTGTATCAACTATGTAATTTTCCATGTGAGTTTTGCCATGGATCCCACTCCAGCATACCATAGTCCAGGTATTAGTCCCCTTGAAACAACTTTTTAATCACTATTGTGGCCAGAAAGAGTCCCTGTGGGTTTTAAAATTTGCCTGCCCATTGAAGTCAATGGCGCGTTCGCGGTTCGCGAACCGAAAATGTTATGTTCACGACATCACTACTTACTGGCATGAGGCTGTAGGTAGGCTTGAGGCCTCCAGATGTGCTGGACATTAACTCTGAGACATCTGGTCTTTACTGTGCCTCAGTAGGAAGTATGGTGAAAGAGAGAGATTACAATGGCTCCCCCCTCTTATAAAGGAGGCTGAGCCAGAAGCCCATAGGTCAAGCTGCAGGTCACCTGGTTAGCTGGTGCTCTCTGGGTAACAAACACATCATATGAACACATTATCATGTGACTAACTCAAAGGTCCTTAACCCCTTAAGGACCAGGCCCATTTTGACCTTAAGGACCAGACCAATTTTATGTTAGCATTTTCGTTTTTTTCCTCCTCGCCTTCTAAAAATCATAACTCTCTTATATTTCCATCCACAGACCCATATGAGGGCTTGTTTTTTGCGTCACCAATTGTACTTTGTAGTGACATCACTTATTTTACCATAAAATGTACGGCGCAACAAAACAAATATTATATATGTGGGAAAATTTAAAAGAAAACCGCAATTTAGCAAATTTTGGAAGGTTTTGTTTTCACGCTGTACACTTTCCGGTAAAAATAACACGTTTTCTTTATTCTGTGGGTCAATGCGATTAAAATGATACCCATGTTATATGCTTTTCTATAATTGTACCGCTTAAAAACAAATCTCAAACCATTTTAACAAAATTAGTATGTTTGAAATTGCCTTATTTTGACCACCTATAACTTTCTAATTTTTCTGTATATGGGGCGATATGAGGGCTCATTTTTTGCGCCATGAACTGTAGTTTTTATCAGTACCACTTTTGTTTATGTTTTACATTTTATACATTTTTGATAAATTTTTTTGGGAATAAAATGTGACAAAATAGCAGCAATTTTGTACTTTTTAAAAATGTTTTTACGTTTATGCCGTTCACTGTACGGGATAATTAACAATATATTTTAATAATTCAGACTTTTATGCATGCGGTGATACCAAATATGTGTATTAATAATTTTTTTTACGCTTTTTGGGGGGTAAAATGGGAAAAACGGTCGTTTTACTTTTTTATTGGGGGAGGGGATTTTTCAATTTTTTTTTTACTTTTTCCTTTTGCATTTTTTAACTTTTTTTTTAACACTTTTTATGTCCCCATAGGGGACAATTCATAGCAATCATTTCATTGCTAATACTGTTCAGTGCTATGTATAGGACACAGCACTGATCAGTATTATCGGTCATCTTCTGCTCTGGTCTGCTCGTTCTCAGACCAGAGCAGAAGACCCCGGGAGACGGCTGGAGACAGGTGAGGGAACCTCCGGCCGCCATGCTGGATGATCGGATCGCCGTGCCAGCGCTGCGGGCGATCCGATCATCCATTCCAAGTACCTCAATGCCGCAGATGCCGTGATCTGTATTGATCACGGCATCTGAAGGGTTAATGGCGGACATTACTGGCGGGTCCCTGGCTGCTGATAGCAGCCGGGACCTACCGGGCATGACGCGAGCATCGCTCCGGTGCTCGCCATCATGGCGGTGCGTAAATGTACGTCATGGTGCGGAAAGTACCACATCACCATCTCGTACATTTACGTCCATTGTCGTTAAGGGGTTAAAGGCCCTTTATACATAACACACATAACACTATACATAATATATATTACTATGGGGAGACACTGCAGGAGAGTCCCAAGGACACAGGGGGACTCAACCTGACAGGTCCTAGGTACTGTTCGGGACTATATCCCGTACTGGGACATCACAAAATCCCATGACCATGGGTGCACAATCTTATAGAAATCATGTGCAGTTCACTACTAGTCATTAGGGATTAGCTCCAACCATCGGCCTCAGCTCTTCAGAATCCGCAGACTCCTAAACTCTCTGGGGAAGAATGTTGTATAAAAACATTTGGTTCCCTTCGTGTCTGGGATCCATTCGGACACATCTGTTGTGCAGTTATTTGCATACTCAAGACGTCCTATTTTAATACGGCTACGAAGGATCCCCCTCCTCCATTTTTTTGTTTCCACTTCACTTCTACTTAGTGGGAATTGTTTCCCATGAATCAAGGAGCGATCTGCAGTGACTTCTTCTCTCCTCGCGGTGACGTCACGGTCATTGGAGATTTCAGTGCGGCTCATGTTTGTCTGGGGCACGCCACCAAAATAAACACGTATTGTAATCAAAGGCCGGAGCTATTTTTACGCAACGTCTAAAATTAAAGAGGTACTCTGCAGAAAAACATCTATCCAATAGATAGGGGATAAGATGTCTGATCGCAGGGATCCTGCCGCTGGGGACCCCCACGATCTCTGACACGGCACCCTAGTCGGATGACTGTTGACTACAGCTGCCACGACCCCTCCATTCATGTCTATGGGAGGAGGCGGGACGGCTACGTAGTAGCCGTCCCGCCCCCTCCCATAGACATGAATGGAGGGGGCATGGTGGGACGTCATGAACACGGAAGCTCCCAGAGATCGCGGTGGTCCCCAGTGGCGGGATCTCTCGATCAGAGATCTTATCCTCTATCCTTTGGACAGGAGATAAGATGTTATTCGGCGAAGTACCCCTTTAAATCATGTCCAAAACAGACCCTTATTTTCCCCTGCAGCCCACTGTGGCAAAATTTATTTTTTTGCTTATATATTGCAGCAAAGGCTAGAATTATAGAATAATGTAGAGGTTATTGTGTATGCCTTGTGGTTACCTGTTTTCGCTGTTGTGGCAGGCATGGGGTATTCAGCCATACTGATTGCAATTTTATCCATGAAATTATTTCCTAATGTTGCCTACATTTCATCCCATGAATCATCTGGCTTTGCAGAGAGAGGGGGTGGAGTCGGATCATTTCACCTGGTCATCTCATTAGACTGCTGGGGCTGTAGGTCACCCAGGTTGATTGAACCATTGAACCACATCCCAGTATAATTTCTCCAACAATAAAAACACCTTTGACCCCATGTGGCACCAAACCAGCCTTTGGGACATCGCCATTCCTCAACCTATCATGCACCAGCAATAGACACTTCATGTAATGTCTGTTTATCTGTATTTTGTGTTTTCTGCTTTGGGTCCTGCTCAGACATTAGGTTTATGTCTGAACAGTTTTTGTGTGAATTCTCCCTGGGATGGAAAGAGTTAACCTTCCTTTCTTCAGCACTGGGAGTGGATATAAGCCCAGTTCAGCTGGTCCCATTGCTGGTGTTTAGACCTGTATTCTGGCCATGTTGGCTTGATGTTCACTATGTCTGTCTGTGCACATATCCTGAGTTTTAACCATGGTTATCTGTCCTGTTGGATATATAGATTTTAGTCTGCTTTGTTTTAGTACATTTGTCGGGTTTTAGTATTTGTGTATAATCGTTCTGCATTTGCTTTGTGTTGCCTTAGTCTGTATTCACACTGTGTGTTTTGTTAGTCCTGCTTTGACCTTGTTTAATCCCAGATCTCCTAGGATAGAATCCTGTTCAGAGCCTTGTGCTAATCCATCTATCTAGGAGTGAGTGAGTCTTGTGCCTATACACGTTTGCTTGTATTTAGGATTTTTGTTTCCTCCTAGGCTAGTATCCTGATCACTCGGTGGAGAGTGCCCGCTGGCTAGGAGCCTATTTGTCTTTAGTATTGATGTCCCTCCATGCTTGGAGTAGGGTGTCTAGTGTGTTCTTTGTCCAGTGTGAACAGTGTTCTAGATTTCCTGACATTCAGTTAACCTGTTCATCCCCTGCATCTCCTGGTTTTGTCTACTGTAAACTTATCCCCATATCTAGTCTTGTTGTTATTATCATATCTGCCGTTAATCTTTATTCCGGTTTCTGAACTGTATGATAGTATGCTATATCCTGCCTTGTTTATATTTATATAGCTATTTGTTGGTTTCGTTATGTTCCTGACTTGTTTCCTGATATGTACAGTTGGTTTGTTTTGTTTGACTCGCATGCCCATGCACTTCAGCGCAGGAAGGGACCTGCTCCAAGTTGTCTATCCGTCATTTAGAGCAGATGGGCAAGTAGGCAGGGAGAGTGGTTTATAGGGAAAGCTTAGGGCTCGCTTCTCCTTGCAGACCCCCCCCCCCCGTTCATGACACCTTACTAATGTCAGTCCAGGATCATGGGTGGTATGGTGGCAAAAAGGGAATTACTGCTACTTTTGTCCAATTGGGCTGTAGGTTGACACGGGCCACTCCAGGGGAAATACAATTGGAATAATATCCATACTTACACAATTGGAACAATGGGCAGCCCTATCGCTTGTACTGCTTATGAAGACCCAAAAAACGCCCACAACATGGACATGTTTGTGAAAGGTCTGCATAAACTTGCCTCCTGGTTAATGGAATTTTGTCAAAATCAGATCTCCTGGCAAGTATGCCTTTTATGCACCAGCTCAGGCTCATATCATAAACTTGGCGAGGACCTGGGGGGGTCAGAATATTACAGTTCACACTTAAGTATTGAGTACATGGACTCCCTGGTACTGCTTAACCCCTTAAGGACACAGGGCGTACCTGTACGCCCATGGGAATTCCGGTCCCCGCCGCGTGCCGGGCAGGGATTGGACCGGGATGCCTGCTGAAATCATTCAGCAGGCACCCCGTGCAAACCCTTGGGGGGGGGGGGCTCCTGAGACCCCCCCATATCGGCGATTGCCACAAATTGCCGCTCAATTCAGATTGGCGATTTGCGGCGATTCCGGGCTGATCGGGTCTCTGGTGACCCGATCACCCGGAATATAGGGATGATGACAGCCCTGATCATCAGTTCGTGCAGAGCGGGGGAAGATGGCATCGACAGTTGCGGGGAACAGCATGGCGGGGGGACCGGCGGCAGATACCTTAGACCGGGGACCAGCGGCAGGCAAATGGAGGCGGTGGCGTCAGAGGCACAAGTGAAGATCACTGTAAAGTGATCATCACTGCTGCTTCTAGGAGTTTCAAAACTACAACTCCCAGCATGCCTAGACAGCCTTTGGCATGCTGGGAGTTGAAGTTTTGCAACATCTGGTGGGCCACAGTTTGGAAACCGCTGTGCAGTGGTCTTCAAAACTGTGTCCTTCCAGATGTTGCAAAATTACAACTCTCAGCATGCCCAGACAGTCCAGGCATGCTGGGAGTTGTAGATCTGTAACATCTGGCCCTTCAGATGTTGCAGAACTACAACTCCCAGCACCCCTGGACAGTTGTAGTTTTTCAACATCTGAAGGTTTGTCTCCCCCCCCCCTCCCCAAGTGAATATACAGGCTACATTCACACAGGGGGTGTTTACAGTGAGTTTCTCGCTTCAAGTTTGAGATGCAGCAGATTTTCCACTGCAGCTCAAACTCCCAGCGGGAAACTCGCTGTGAAATTTTTCATTTTCAGGTCCAAATTTATTGAAAATTCGTCAAACACCTGTGGGGTGTTGAAGCTCACTGTACCCCTTGTTTCATTCCTTGAGCGGTGTCATTTCCCAAATAGTGTTTCATGTGGGGTGTTTTTCGCTGTTCTGGCACCATAGGGGCTTCCTAAATGTGACATGCCCCCCAAAAACCATTTCAGCAAAATTCGCTCTCCAAAACCCCATTGTCGCTCCTTCTCTTCTGAGCCCTCTACTGCGCCCACCGAACACTTGAAATACACCTATGTGGTATTTCCTTACTTGAGAGAAATTGAGTTACAAATTTTGGGGGCTTTTTCTCCTTTTACCCCTTGAAAAATAAAAAAATATGGGTCTACAAGAACATGCGAGTGTAAAAAATGAAGATTTTTAATTTTCGTCTCCACGTTGCTGCTATTCCTGTGAAACACCTAAAGGGTTATCACACTTTCTGAATGTCATTTTGAATACGTTGAGGGGAGCATTTTTCATAATGGGGTCCATTATGGGGTATTTCTAGCATAAAGACCCTCAAATTCAACCTTTAAAACTGAACTGGTCCCAGAAAAATTCAGATTTTGAAATTTACGTAAAAAATTGGAAAACTGCTGCTGAACTTTGAAGCCCTCTGATGTCTTCAAACATGTCAACTTTATGATGCCAATATAAAGTAGACATATTGTATATGTGAATAAATATATAATTTATTTGGGATGTCCACTTTCCTTACAAGCAGAGAGCTTCAAAGTTATAAAAATGCAAAATTTTCAAATTTTTCATGAAATTTTTGAATTTTTCACCAAGAAATGATGCAAGTATCGACGAAAATTTACCACTAACATAAAGTAGAATATGTTGTGAAAAAACAATCTCGGAATCAAATTTATAAGTAAAAGCATCAGAGTTATTAATGCTTAAAGTGACAGTGGTCAGATGTGCAAAAAATGCTCCGGTCCTTAAGGTGAAAATAGGCTTAGTCATTAATGGGTTAAAGTGGTACTCCGCTCCTTGCCGGATGACTGGCGATGCCGACAGAGGCTAATGACGTCATAGTCACGCCCAGCTTGTGGTGTCACGCCCACGCCCCCACAATGCAAGTCTATGGGAGGGGGCGTGACTGCCGCCACGCCCCCTCTCATAGACTTGCATTGAGGGGGCATGGCCGTGACGTCACGAGCAGGGCGTGGCTGTGACGTCACGAGTAGGAGTAAGAGTCATGAGCCTCTGGCGCTGCACCCGACTCTCTAAACGAATGCCAGGTGCAACAGGGAGATCGTGGGGGTCCCCAGCGGAGGGCCCCCCGCGATCAGACATCTTATCCTCTATTCTTTATATAGGGGATAAGATGTCTAGGGGCGAAGTACCCCTTTAACCCCTTAAGGACACATGACGTACTGGAACGTCATGTGTCCACTCCCGATCTATAACGCGGGGCCACGGCGTCATAGCGGTTTGGGCTCAGCCTCTAACAACGGCCGGGACCCGTGGCTAATAGCGCGCGGCATTGATCGCTGTGCCGCGCGCTATTAACCCTTTAGACGCGGCGTTCAAAGTTGAACGCCGCGTCTAAAGTGAAACCGAAAGCATGCCGGCTAGCTCAGTGGGCTGTTCGGGATAGCCGCGGTGAAATCGCGGCATCCCGAACAGCTGACAGGACAGCGGGAGGGCCCCTACCTGCCTCCTCGCTGTCCGATCGCCGAATGACAGCTCAGTGCCTGAGATCCAGCTCAGTGCCTGAGATCATGCGGCAGAATCATCGATCACTGGTTTCTTATGAGAAACCAGTGATCAATGTAAAAGATCAGTGTGTGCAGTGTTATAGGTCCCTATGGGACCTATAACACTGCAAAAAAAAAGTGCAAAAAAAAAGTGAATAAACATCATTTAACCCCTTCCCTATTAAAAGTTTGAATCACCCCCCTTTTCCCATAAAAGAAAAAACACAGTGTAAATAAAAATAAAAATAAACATAAATGGTATCGCCGCGTGCGGAAATGTCCGAATTATAAAAATATATCGTTAATTAAACCGCACGGTCAATGGCGTGCGCGCAAAAAAATTCCAAAGTCCAAAATAGTGCATTTTTGGTCACTTTTTATATCATGAAAAAATGAATAAAAAGCTATCAATAAGTCCTATCAATGCAAAAATGGTACCGTTAAAAACTTCAGATCACGGCGCAAAAAATGAGCCCTCATACCGCCCCATACACGGAAAAATAAAAAAGTTATAGGGGTCAGAAGATGACAATTTTAAACGTATAAATTTTTCTGCATGAAGTTATGATTTTTTCCAGAAGTGCGACAAATTCAAACCTGTATAAGTAGGGTATCATTTTAATCATATGGACCTACACAATAAAGGTAAGGTGTCATTTTTACCGAAAAATGTACTACGTAGAAACGGAAGCCCCCAAAAGTTGCAAAATGGCGTTTTTTTTTTTCAATTTTGTCTCACAATGATTTTTTTTCCCATTTCACCGTAGATTTTTGGGCACAATGACTGACGTCATTACAAAGTAGAATTGGTGGTGCAAAAAATAAGCCATCATATGGATTTTTAGGTGCAAAATTGAAAGAGTTATGATTTTTTAAAGGCAAGGAGCAAAAAACGAAAATGCAAAAACGGAAAAAACCCCGGTCCTTAAGGGGTTAATATCCACAAATACCAAACCATGAGGAATGTGAAGACCCTATGGGTTGCTTTCCCTTTATTTTCCAATGACCCGCAGATCAATTCTCTCCTATTTGCTAGTTCTTTGGTGTTTGTAGAGTAGGGGGAAACCAATTTAGGAGCCGAAGCTGGACCCTCATCTTCAGTGACTCATAGCAAATAACAAACAAAGGTGCTCCAGCTCACCACCACGTACCAGTGCTCGGATCTATGCCCGGCAGGACATTTCATTGCAGAACAAACAAACGATGATCCAGCATGGACATGGATAAAACCAACCATATCATCAGACGCGTTTCGAGCGCATGCGCTCTTCTTCGGTGATCACCGAAGAAGAGCGCATGCGCTCGAAACGCGTCTGATATGGTTGGTTTTATCCGTGTCCAGTGACCTTCAATAAAGCTATTTCGTTTTTGCAAGTGCTGGATCATCGTTTTTTTGTACTCATAGCAAATACATGGGTGGCATCTAGGTCTTACGTGAAGTTGAGGGTCCGCACCAACAAAGGGTCTACAACGGAAAAGATTAACATAGTTTTATTGGCTGAAAGATTCATATGATGTAACCAGAGATCTGGGTTGTATAATGTACTCTGGCCCGGATCCAGAAAACCTTCTTCTTCACATTTTAGATGTCAAGCATGTATACATTATGTGGAGGCCCACCGCTCCGGATTGTTCACACAACGTTCAGCTCATGCTTCGAACCCTTCTAAAACCTCCCCTAATTTCTTGGAGTTTGCTTGTATTATCCAAAACCTCCCCCAATTTCTTGGCGTTTGCTTGTATTATCCAAAACCTCCCCCAATTTCTTGGAGTTTGCTTGTATTATCCAAAACCTCCCCCAATTTCTTGGAGTTTGCTTGTATTATCCATACACTTCTAGTTAGTAAATTCACAAGGGGACATATGCTGTAAATGTCGTCTGTGATGGTCCAATGGTGGTGACAAGAATGTTGGAGCAATGGAAATAACTTGTTTGCAATATTACAACTAAAAATAAAGAGGTCTCAGAATAAAGGAGATGGTCAGATTACAAAAACATGGCTGCTTGCTTCCTACAACAGCGCCATGCCTGGTGGTGTGTGGTATTGCAACTTATCCCTGTTCACATCAATGAAGATAAACTGGACTACCAGCCAAAGCTATGGACAGGAGTAGAACTGTTTGTAGAAGACTGCATCCATGTTTTTCTTATCCCGGACAACTCTTTTTCCCGTGGAAAACTTTTTTTTTTTTTTTTTAAACAACTGGTGCCAAAAAGTTAAACAGATTGGTAAATCACTTTTATTAAAAATAATCTTAATCCTTTCAGTACTTTTTAGGGGCTGTTTACTAAAGAGAAATAAAAAAAAAGAAATGCATTTCCTCTGATGTCATGACCACAGTGCTCTCTGCTGACCTCTGCTGCCCATTTTAGGAACTGTCCATAGCAGCATATGTTTGCTATGGGGATTTTCTCCTGCTCTGGACAGTTCCTAAAATGGACAGCAGAGGTCAGCAGAGAGCACTGTGGTCATGACATCAGAGGAAATGCATTTCTTTTTTTTTATTTCTCTTTAGTGTACAGCCCCTAAAAAGTACTGGAAGGATTAAGATTTTTTAAAGGGGTACTTTGCCCCTAGACATTTTATCCCCTATCCAAACAATCTCGGCTGCCGCCCCCAGACATCCAGTGCACGGAGCGAACTTCACTCCATCATGCCAGATGACTGACGATGCGGGGCAGAGGCTCATTACATCATGGCCACGCCCCCTTAATGCAAGTCTATGGGAGGGGAGCGGGGCGTGGCCATGACGTCACGAGCCTCCGGCACTGCACCCGATGCTCTAAACGAACGCCAGGTGCAGCAGGGAGATTCCCGGGGTCCCCAGCAGCGGGACCCCAGTGATCAGACATCTTATTCCCTATCCTTTGGATAGGGGATAAGATGTCTAGGGGCGGAGTACCCCTTTAAAAACTGGGCCAATTTTTTTCGCTGTCGCCCTTTCGTTGTCTTTCCCCTCTGGCCCTTTAATGGCAATAACTCAAATAAATAAATATATAAATACCGGTGCTTATATAGATTAAAAACGTATAATTTATTAATAAATACAGGACTTAAAAAAGTCCTGTATTTATTAATAAATTATACATTTTTAATCTATATAAGCACCGGTATTTATTTATTTATTTATTTATTTATTGCGGTTTATTTTACCTTATATATGGTCTGCAGGGACCCATATAAAATACCTGGCAGCTAATCTAGAGTATTAGGAAGCGCTGGTATAAAAGATACAGCAATAACTCTTAGCTTTTCATCTACAGACTCATATAAGGGCTTGTTTTTTGCTGGACCAATTGTACTTTGTAATGTCTTTGGTCATTTTTCCATAACATATGCTCCAAAACGAGAAAAATAATATTTGTGAGGTAAAATTGAAATAATAAGCAATTTAGCAAATTTGGGGGGATTTCTTATTTACGCCTTTCACTGTGTGGTAAAACTAAGATTTAATCTTAATATTTTTATACTTTTTATATTTTAATACTTTCCCTAATCCCCCTCCCCATCTGTCCCTGGCACTAACTATCTCTATCCCTGTATTTATTTTTATGTAAAACCTCATTTAATTACCTTTCTAATAGCATCTTCGGTAGCTCAGTGTTGAGCTGTTTGCCAGGGCAGGAAGTGGGCGTGGCACGGCAGGCGCGACGTCATCTGAAGCCTGGCCGGCCGTCTTCCTGCACTGAGAAGATGGAGATGCAGGGGGCGGGGATATTTAAATTACGTGCATCGCGCGCACGAGCACTGTGCTTGCTCTCTGCCTGTTTCATATACAGGCAGAGAGCGAGCTGAGGACGCGCATTTCCGACCACGCTGGACCACGCTGCCCGGCCAGCAGTGGTTCGAACGTGCCCGACGTGATTGGGGGAAAATGATTCCTGGACCATGTAGGGTGACACCTAGTGGCCAGGATTTCAAATGTAAAATAAAGTGTGAAAGATAGATTTATTTTTTAATGACATATATTAGAAAGATTTTTATTTAGGCATAATCTATTGAATGAAAAAAAAATGATGTTTAATGAGAGTACCCATTTAAGTCGGGCCGATAAACAATACCTAATTTGTATAGTTTTCATCATGTTTTACTAATTTCTAAAATTTCTAAACTGTTTAGAAAGATTGTTCTTAACGGACAATTTCTGACCCTATAACTTTGTTAGTTTTTTTTGTTTAACGGGCTGTTTTTTTGTGCCGTGATCTGTAGTTCGTGCCGTGATTTTTGTTCTGTGATCTTATAGGGGTACCATTGTGGTATTGATCAGACTTTTTGATTGCTTTTTACTTTATCTTTTCTGGGATATGATGTGATAAAAAACTCAATTTTGGGGTTTGGTATTTTTTTTTTTTACATTTATATTTACCATACATTATGATCCCACTGAGTAGCCCTAGTCTAGTATTTAGACGCACCTACAGTAGATTGGCTACCCTACTGGGGTACAGCCTGTTGTAACAAGGGCCTATAGGTGGAATAACCATGGAAAAGTTTCCAGTTTGGCACACATTATTAACTAACTAGATAGGCATCGTCTGGTCACCTGGTTGTAACGGTCTTACCATAACGGCTGAGTAGTGGATCCGCTGTCCTGTGTGAACTATGGCTGACCCATACCAGGGAGCGGAGTCTAAGGTGCCGCTGGTTTTCACCAGAGCCTGTCGCAAAGCGGTAAGGAGGCAAAGAAGCATAGTCGGGTCACAGGCACAAGGTCAGGAGGCAGGCAGCAAAGGAGCAAGGTCAGGTCACAGGCTGGAGGTCAGGAACACTAATATGGCACACACACTAACGCTTTCTCTAAGGCACTAAGCACGAAGATCCGGCACCATGATAGGGAGGTGCCGGACTTATATAGAGTCCACCCAACAGGCGACCAATTATGGGCGTACTGGGCCTTTAAATCTAGCAACGCCGATGCACGCGCCGGCAAAGCACAGAAGCAGGAAGGCCGGGGATAGCAGGAGGTAAGGAGATGACAGGGGCGCGTCCCACATAGTGAGTTCCCGAGCCGCCGCAGGAGCTAGACGGGGTGCACTCATGCCTGGTACACGTGTGTGGAAGCGTCCCGCACTGCAAGTCACGGGACCACCCATGTCAGGGGAGAGGGAGTGCTCACAGCCAGAATGAATGGCCAGAGCGCTGCACATAACACTGGTCTTTATGCTATAATGTTTTGGGTGTTGGGATAAGGACACGTATCAGGTTAAATCTCCTTTTTCGGAAACTTCAACAATGGCCAACATTTCATACATTATGATGCAGGTCCCATCAGTTTTGCAATGTAAAAACACATAATAACCACCTGAGCTTTATAAATGATTTCCTTTATATTGTAACCTGCCATAGGAAGCACAAAATAAAGAATTATCTCCAACCCCCCCCCCAAGAAAAAAACATATGTTCCCGCAGCAATGCAAAACAGTTCATCATTACTGTACAGAGACCATCACCAACAATGGTGACAATAATACATTCATCATTTCTTAAAATTTTTTGGAGAGATCTCGAATAAAGTCAGTTGATTTACAATGATGGAGATGAAACATAAAGGGGTACTTCGTTGCTAGACATCTTATCCCCTATGCGAAGTATAGGGGATAAGATGTCTGATTGCGGGGTCCGGCTGCTGGAATCCCCCGTGATCTCCATGCAGACACCCGGTGTTCTGAACATTATGTTCAGACCGCTGGGTTCTGGAGGCCATGGTGGTGATGTTACGCCCCATCGTGACATCATACCATGCCCCCTCCATTCATGTCTATGGGAGGGGGCGGCGTGACATCTATCACGCCCCCTCCCATAGACATGAATGGAAGGGGTGTGGTGTGACGTGACATCACGACCAAGGCCTCCCGAATCCAGCGTCCTGAACATAACCGGACGCTGAGACCCCGCAATCAGACACCTTATCCCCTATGTCTAGCAATGGAGTACCCCTTTAAGGTCAAGCGTCTGCCGTAAAGTACTTTTGACATGTTCTCATCGAGGACCCTAAGCAGCAGATCCTTCATATTAAGCTTTAAATTGCTGGTTAACTCTTTGCTTGCAGTAAAATCCTAAAAATCCAAGACCTATGGCGGTAAACAGTAAGACCAGAGCTATGGTTATAATGATAACTATGTTCATGTCCTTCATGTCCTCTTCTTCACAGTTATGGAAATCATTCTGGCCCAGGAGGATCTCTACTCTTTCACCATTAGAGTTATGACACATGGTGGCATCTAGACCTACGATGCTTGCCATGTTCCTTCTGACCATATGGGTGATCCAAGAGTTTTCGCAGCAGCTGAGGGGGTTTCCATACAAGGAAAGGGTCTTTAAAGTGTTTTCCAAGACAGGGATATTGCTATCCTTGAGATTGCTGAAGCTGTTGTTACTCAAGTCGAGTGTCTCCAAATGACAATTTTTGTTCCAAGGAGGTAGCCACGTCAATTGGTTTCCAGAGAGGTTCAGATACTTAAGTTGGACTAGACAAGGCAAGTCAACATTCAGCTGAACGAGAGAATTATCTTCAACATGTAGAACTTCAAGAGAACCTTCCAATCCCTTCAAGGCATTTGGGTTAATGGTAAGGCCAAGGTTCATGGAGATGTCAAGAAAAGCCAAGGGCGTGCCATAAAACGCGTATTGTGGTAACATTCCCAACGTGTTCTGTCGAAGGTTCAAATATTGTAAAGTCGGGATGTGATAGAAGAATGAACACCCATAGGGCCCTTGGAAGCTTACTTCTCCCAAGTCCATGCCACATAAGTCAACATTATTGTTTTGAAGGTTAATGGTGGCAATACTGGGGAGATTTTGGAAGCTCCTTGACTTGACCACCTGAAGTTGGTTATTTTGTAAGTGAAGAACTTGTAAGGATGTCAATGAGCCGGAACCCAGGGACATGTTCTGGAGGGAATTCTCACTCAGATCCAGTTCCTCCAAGGAGTTCAGTCTAACTTTGTCTCCAAATTGAAAACACTGAAGACAATTTCTGCTCAGATTGACAAATTTCAGCATGGGCATGGTGGTGAAGAAGTCTTCAGCGATGGACTGGATGTTATTGTAGCTCAAGTCTAGATGGGTAAGTTTTAGTAGGTCAACCATACTTGCATTCCTTCCACCATCTTCTTCTAACCAACTGTATTCCTTCGGAGATGTCTCTTCGTCGCACCGGATAAAGTTCATGGAAAGGTTCAAGAAAACAATGTGGTTGGCATTTGGGAATACCGGAAAACGTACCAGTTTGTTGTCACTGAGGTCAACGTCTCGTAGCTGATATTCTTCATCGGATTCGGATGTGTAGAAGGACTGTAGACTGTTTTTACTGAGATTTAGACTTCGGAGTTGGGGGAGGTTGAATTGGGATATGCAGGTGACGGAATTCAAGGCGAGATTCATTTTTTTGAGATGAATGAGGTGCTCGAAAGAACCTTCCTCTATGTCCATGATGATGTTATTGTGAAGATCGAGTTCTTCTAAGAGCGGAGTACCCAAAAACATTTCTGGAGAGATCATGGTGATGCTGTTTCCTGACAGAGAAAGGTAGCGGAGATGAGGAGCGTGTTCTAGAAAGTATCCGATCATATCTGTATACAAGCTATTCCTCGACAGGTCCAACTTTTGGACGATAGGTAGGAGACCTATGCCCGGTGACTGATAGCTCACAAATCTGTCCAAATAGTTGTCAGCCAGATTGATTTCTTTCAGATAGACCATGTCCGCAAAGGTATCAGGCTGGATATAGTGTATTTTGTTGCTGCTCAGATCCAGAATTTCTATGAAGGAATACACACTCAACTGAGTCTTTGTGAGGTTTCGTAGGTCGTTCTTCGACATATAGAGAACATTAATGCCAGCCGGAAGTCCCAGCGGAATCTCTTGAAAAGACTTGTTCTGACAGTGTGCCGCCATATTGGTCTGTTGGGGAAAGAAGGAAAATGTTTATAGGTGCAACATGGAAGAAGCATTTTACAGAATATATATTTGTTTTCTTTTAGGAATTTAGGGGAATGGATGAAAACTTTGTTGCCGTCATCATTATACAACCTTAATGGGAAAAAAATGTGCAACATCCACAATAACCTCCGACCATGTCCGCAACTTTTAACCAGAGGAAACACTAATGTCATCAAATGGTCACAACCTCAATGTTTTTATCATTTTTAGATGGCCGACTGTATGTTAGTTGGATGAGACGGATCTGCCAAAGTGAGAGCTATTCTTTCTTGGCACCCCTCCTTTCTGGTTTACAGTCATGGCCCTAGAAGAGCCCTTCTTAAAGGGGTACTCCGCTGCTCAGCATTTGGAACAAACTGTTCCGAATGCTGGAGCCGGCACCGGCAGCTCATGATTCCATAGCCCCGCCCCCTCATGACGTCAAGCCCCGTCCCCTCAATGCAAGTCTATGGGAGGGGGTGTGACAGCCGTGATAAGATCATGGTTCCAAAATGGGAACTCTCCCAAGAGAAATGGAGAGATCCATGGATTGGGTCCTTTAACCCATTCATTAACACTATGGTTTCTTCAAAATTGAAACTCTCCCATGTTTAAACCACTCAAAAGGTAGAGAAGTTGGACCAACCTGTGCTTGGGCTCCCACTCTCTGTGAACCAGTAAAGACAATGGTTTCTTTAATCCCGTTAACATTTAACTTACAATTACTAAATGGACCATACCATCTCATCTATAGCTTTGCCATGTTTTCTGAACTTATTCTTTAAGTTATAAGGGAACCAGAAAAAAAAATGATGGAGCTGTCTTGATGACACAACTATTTAAAGGGGAACTCCGGTGGAAAACCTCATCTGGTGCCAGAAAGTTAAACAGATTTGTAAATTACTTTTTTTTTTTAAAACATCTTAATCCTTCCTGTAGTTATTAGCAGCTGTATGCTACATGAGAAATTCTTTTCTTTTTGAATTTATTTTTTGTCTTGTCCACAGTGCTCTCTGCTGACAACTCTGTCCATGTCAGGAACTGTCCAGAGCAGGAGAAAATCCCCATAGTAAACCTATGCTGCTCCGGACAGTTCCTGACATGGACAGAGGTGTCAGCAAAGAGCACTGTGGACAACACAAAAAAGAAATTCAAAAAGAAAAGAATTTCCTCTGTAGTATACAGCTGCTAATAAGTACTGGAAGGATTAAGATTTTTTAATAGAAGTAGTTTACAAATCTGTTTAACTTTCTGGCACCAGTTCATAAAAAATAAATAAATAAAGTTTTCCACTGGAGTACCCCTTTAACGTACTATCAATTAGTGGACCATACCATGTCATTACTAGTTATAGGGGTACTCCAAGTCCTCAAAGTCTACCAGCTGGGACCCCCCTCGATCTTCGGGTCGGCACTGTCGTGCTCTGAACATTTATGTTCAGAATGCCGGCTTCGGGCTTTCGTGTTCATGACGTCACGCCCCCTACATTCATGTCTATGTGAGGGGCTTGAGGGCTGTGGATCAGAAGTACACTGCTGTCACGCCCCCTCCCATAGACATGAATGGGGTGCTGTGACGGCTGTGATCGCCTGTCATCTGGCACGGAGTGGAGTTTGCTCCATGCAGCCGATACTGGGGTGCCACTTCGGAGATCACGGGGGTCCCAGCGGTGACTCCCCTCGATCAGACATCTTTTCTCCTATCCTTTGGATAGGGAATAAGATGTCTAGGGGCTAAGTACCTCTTTAAAGCCACGTTTTCAACACACTGGGTTTTAGGGAGCCAAATAAAACTCCTTTAAGTCAAGAGCCAAGCGGAACTATATAATGGTGCCACCCATCCCCTTTTCCGTCATTTGCAGGAAAGAAGAGTGAAGTGACCCATAGTTTGGGGTGTTCAGCCCTAGTTTGGTTACAACATGCTGACACCCAAAAGGAAGCCAAATGGGACCAACCTGAGCTGGGGTCTCCACTCTCATAATGGCCCCAAAGTAAAGGTAAATATAATCCCTTTACTTAAAGGGGTTCTCCGGTTCTTATACATCTTATCCCCTATCCAAAGGATAGGGGGTAAGATGCCTGATCGCGGGAGTGCTGCCGCTGGGGACCCCCGGGATCTTGCACGCGGCACCCTGTTTGTAATCAGTCCCCAGAGCGTGTTCGCTCCGGGTCTGATTACGGACGACCACAAGGCCGGCGGCGTGTGACATCATGCCGGCAGCGGCGTGTGAAGTCATGCTCCGCCCCTCAATGCAAGCCTACGGGAGGGGGCGTGATAGCTGTCACGCCCCCTCCCGTGGGCTTGCATTGAGGGGCGGAGCGTGATGTCACATGCCGCCGGCCTTGTGGTCGTCCGTAATCAGACCCGGAGCGAACACACTCCGAGGGACTGATTACAAACGGGGTGCCGCGTGCAAGATCCCAGGGGTCCCCAGCGGCAGGACTCCCGCGATCAGGCATTTTATCCTCTATCCTTTGGATAGGGGATAAAATGTCTAAGCACCGGAGAACCCCTTTAACAAAACTTTTGCGCCCTCTAATTGGTTTTGGCTGGAACCTGAACAAAGTAATGGACGCAGCATTTGTTTTCCTACAGAAGTTTAGGCTATTACGCTCCGTGCCTCTTTCTCCTGTTTTCCATAAATGTGGTTATGAACAAATTACAAGCAGAGCCCCAAATACAGAGGGCGGCTCGTGAATCTATCACAGCGCGATCTTCAATACATTGTACATAACATTTGGCAATTCTACAGAAGGATGGAACCAAAATCCCCGTGACCAAAGCTGTGGGAGATCGTGTTAATTGCTGGAGCTGCACAGAGACATCTGCTTCACATGAGGCCCCCGAAAACAGAGGAACCAGATGGGGTTGCATAACACAATCACGTGCTGGATTTACATATGTTCACAATCTAATGCGCTGTATACATGTGGGGGTTTGCATTAACTATGGCAGGTCTGTAAGTCTTAAAGGGGCAGTCACACTATGAAGGATGATGCTGAACCCCCCTGCCTCCATGGTGATTTGGACTGTGTCATCTATTTTATTATTACTTTATTATTACTTGAGTGATGCTTTGCAATCGGTCCAAATTGATGTGTCTCCATCCCTATTGGCATGCGGCTGAGTGAAAGTAAAGGGATTGTCTAACAATGAAAACTAGGTTAACTAACTTCCTAGCCGGGAACTCTAGCCGGGAATTCAGCCAATGCTATATCCATCTCACTTTGTGGGAGGGATTATAGTCAAAACGGTGTAGTGAGAGGGAGACAGAATGGTACTGAACTGCATCATTCTCCCTCTTTAGCTCTGTACCTGTTGTGGTCGGAAGTTTGCTGCCCTATAGTGGAAGCTCTTACATAAGGGATGGTCCAAAATAGAAAATGTCTGCAATAGATTGAAGTTGGACTGGAGCCCAATGTTCTGTCTGGTGTACATCCCGTACTGGACTTCCTGTTCCTGTTTATTGGACACTCTAGCTGGGAATTCAGCAAACTCTAGCTCCCTCCCATTATGTGGGAGGGGTTATAGTCAAAAATGTATAGTGGGAGCCAGAGTTATACTGAACAGCATCTTTCTTCCTCTTCAGCTCTGTACCTGTCATGTCTGAAGCTTGCTGCCCTATAGTGGAAGCTTTTACATAAGGGTTAGTCGAGAAGAGAAAGTTACTTCAATAGACTGGATTTGTCTTAAGCCCATCATCCTGTGTAGTGTACATCCCGTAATGGACTTCCTGATCCTGTGTACGGGGCACTCTAGCCGGGAATTCAGCCAATTCTATCTCCCGCTCACTATGTTGGAGGGGTTATAGTCAAAACGGTGTAGTGAGAGGGAGACAGAATGATACTGAACTTCATTATTCTCCCTCTTCAGCTCTGTACCTGTTGTGGTCTGAAGTTTGCTGCCCTATAGTGGAAGCTCTTACATAAGGGATGGTCCAAAAGAGAAAGTGTCTGCAATAGACTGAAGTTGGACTGGAGCCCAATGTCCTGTCTGGTGTACATCCCGTAATAGACTTCCTGTTCCTGTATATTGGACACTCTAGCTGGGAATTCAGCCAACTCTAGCTCCCTCCCATTATGTGGGAAGGGTTTTAGTCAAGAAGCTGTAGTAGGAGGGATATAGAGTCGTACTGAATAGAATCTTTCTTCCTCTTCAGCTATGTACCTGTCGTGGTCAGAAGTTTGCTGCCCTATAGTGAAAGCTTTTATATTAGGGTTGGTTCAAAAGAGAAAGTTTCTCCAAAAGACTGGAGTTGTCTTAAGCCCAACATCCTGTCTTGTGCACATCCCATAATGGACATTCTAGTCAGGAATTCAGCCAACTTTATCTCCCTCCTACTATGTGGAAGGGGTTATAATCGAGAAGGTGTAGTGGGAATTGGCTGAATTCCTGGCTAGAGTGTCTTTTGGGAAAACTTTAAACTTTCTTCTTCGGACCAACCCTAATAAGAGCTTCCACTATAGGGAAACAAACTTCAGACCACCACCGGTACAGAGCTGAAAAAGAAGAAAGATGCGGATCAGTGCTTTTGCAAGAGCTGTAATGTACCGTAATCTATTCTTTGCCTTCCATGTATACTTTTCATTTTTGTCTTTAGGTTCCTCTATTAGCCAGCCTAGTGTTCCCCAACCAGGGTGCCTCCAGCTGTGGCAAAACTACGACTCCCAGCATGCTCGGACAGCCAAAGGCTGTCCGGGCATGCAGGAAGTTGTAGTTTTGCCAAAGCTGGAGGCACCTTGGTTGGGAAACACTAAGCCAAAGCATAGCGCCGCTACATAGATGATGTATTTTAATAAACAGGTGCTATTTAGTACCACATTTCTCCTGCTGTAACAAGACGTATTCATCTTGGATGAGAACCAGGTATGTGGATTTATGGGTTGATATGTGGAGTTCACATGATTACAACAAGACATACAGAGCATTCTTGAAGGAGATGTTTGTCTAGTGGACACTTTGATGTTCCCCAGTGGAGGCTACAGATGTTGGGAGTGATCGGCCCCAGTTAAAGAATGGGAAATATTTCCATTGAAGATGGACTTTACAATCCAAGAGCAACACTTCCTAAGTAGTCTCTGGAGACCATTGCTGCCTGAGAATTCACTATTTCGTTGTAGTATCAGAAAGGACCCACCAGATGGGGTCACCCAGCCCTCCTGGATGTACATGCCCAGTGCCGCCTTATAATGCCAAGGTATGATGCCGTATTGTAGACCTATTATCCCAGTATGAAGTTAGAGGCCTATTCAGGTGCAGTATGGCCCCGTAGACCGTACTGCAGCTTCATAGTATATATAACTATCATGAAAAGCTCCAGGCAACAATGTATCGGTTTGTTCTCCGGAGTCACATGACTTTGTATCTCTCCAGCCGCACAGATTTCCTAGAACTCAGGATGTCGGCTCCATTCTGCGCAGTTTCAGGAGGTTTCACTATGACAGATTCTTGGAGCTTCATATATCTCAGGTCCTGTAGGACATTTCCTCATAGTGAGCAGCGGCGGAGGAACGACCCCCAGCGCCTCGACAGATTCCTTTTCTTACAGGAATTTGGCTGAGACCTGTGTATTGTTATCGCCAGAATTTCACTGCTCGGAAAAAGTCCTAAGTACACAAACATATATATAACAATAGACTGTATATATATATATATATATATATATATATATATATATATATATACACACAGACCATAGAGTAATCCCTGCACCACATACATGTACAGGACAGACATTATATTAGTTATATATATAACATTACAGTAGTTATATTCTTATATATAGGGGGCAGTATTATAGTAGTTATATTCTTGTATATAGGAGCGGTATTATAGTAGTTATATTCTTGTATCTAGGAGGCAGTATTATAGTAGTTATATTCTTGTATATAGGAGGCAGTATTATAGTAGTTATATTCTTGTATATAGGAGCAGTATTATAGTAGTTATATTCTTGTACATAGGAGCAGTATTATAGTAGTTATATTCTTGTATATAGGTGGCAGTATTATAGTAGTTATATTCTTGTATATAGGAGCAGTATTATAGTAATTATATTCTTGTACATAGGAGCAGTATTATAGTAGTTATATTCTTGTATATAGGGGGAATATTAAAGAAGTTATATTCTTGTATATAGGGGGCAGTATTATAGTAGTTATATTCTTGTATATAGGTGGCAGTATTATAGTAGTTATATTCTTGTATATAGGAGCAGTATTATAGTAGTTATATTCTTGTATATAGGAGCAGTATTATAGAAGTTATATTCTTGTATATAGGAGCAGTATTATAGTAGTTATATTCTTGGATATAGGAGGCAGTATTATAGTAGTTATATTCTTGTATATAGGAGCAGTATTATAGTAGTTATATTCTTGTACATAGGAGCAGTATTATAGTAGTTATATTCTTGTATATAGGTGGCAGTATTATAGTAGTTATATTCTTGTATATAGGAGGCAGTATTATAGTAGTTATATTCTTGTATATAGGAGCAGTATTATAGTAGTTATATTCTTGTACATAGGAGCAGTATTATAGTAGTTATATTCTTGTATATAGGTGGCAGTATTATAGTAGTTATATTCTTGTATATAGGAGCAGTATTATAGTAATTATATTCTTGTACATAGGAGCAGTATTATAGTAGTTATATTCTTGTATATAGGGGGAATATTAAAGAAGTTATATTCTTGTATATAGGGGGCAGTATTATAGTAGTTATATTCTTGTATATAGGTGGCAGTATTATAGTAGTTATATTCTTGTATATAGGAGCAGTATTATAGTAGTTATATTCTTGTATATAGGAGCAGTATTATAGAAGTTATATTCTTGTATATAGGAGCAGTATTATAGTAGTTATATTCTTGGATATAGGAGGCAGTATTATAGTAGTTATATTCTTGTATATAGGAGGCAGTATTATAGTAGTTATATTCTTGTATATAGGAGGCAGTATTATAGTAGTTGTATTCTTGTATATAGGGCAGTATTATAGTAGTTATATTCTTGTATATAGGAGCAGTATTATAGTAGATATATTCTTGTATATAGGAGGCAGTATTATAGTAGTTATATTCTTGTATATAGGGGCAGTATTATAGTAGTTATATTCTTGTATATAGGAGGCAGTATTATAGTAGTTATATTCTTGTATATAGGAGACAGTATTATAGTAGTTATATTCTTGTATATAGGAAACAGTATTATAGTAGTTATATTCTTATATATAGGAGCAGTATTATAGTAGTTATATTCTTGGATATAGGAGGCAGTATTATAGTAGTTATATTCTTGTATATAGGAGGCAGTATTATAGTAGTTATATTCTTGTATATAGAAGGCAGTATTATAGTAGTTATATTCTTGTATATAGGGCAGTATTATAGTAGTTATATTCTTGTATATAGGAGCAGTATTATAGTAGATATATTCTTGTATATAGGAGGCAGTATTATAGTAGTTATATTCTTGTATATAGGGGCAGTATTATAGTAGTTATATTCTTGTATATAGGAGGCAGTATTATAGTAGTTATATTCTTGTATATAGAAGCAGTATTATAGTAGATATATTCTTGTATATAGGAGGCAGTATTATAGTAGATATATTCTTGTATATAGGAGGCAGTATTATAGTAGATATATTCTTGTATATAGGAGACAGTATTATAAAACATTTTCCTGTCCGTAGGGGGCTGCATAACTGAAAACTAATGCTGGAGTAGTTACGATGTCCACTTTAGTTTGTCAGGAGACAGTATTATAGTAGTTATATTCTTGTATATAGGAGCAGTATTATAGTAGTTATATTCTTGTATATAGGAGCAGTATTATAGTAGTTATATTCTTGTATATAGGAGCAGTATTATAGTAGTTATATTCTTGTATATAGGAGGCAGTAATATAGAACATTTTCCTGTCTATAGGGGGCTGCATAACCTTTAGTTTGTCAGGAGACAGTATTATAGTAGTTATATTCTTGTATATAGGAGCAGTATTATAGTAGTTATATTCTTGTATATAGGAGCAGTATTATAGTAGTTATATTCTTGTATATAGGAGGCAGTAATATAGAACATTTTCCTGTCTATAGGGGGCTGCATAACCTTTAGTTTGTCAGGAGACAGTATTATAGTAGTTATATTCTTGTATATAGGAGCAGTATTATAGTAGTTATATTCTTGTATATAGGAGCAGTATTATAGTAGTTATATTCTTGTATATAGGAGCAGTATTATAGTAGCTACATTCTTGTATATAGGAGCAGTATTATAGTAGTTATAGTCTTGTATATAGGAGCAGTATTATAGTAGTTATATTCTTGTATATAGGAGCAGTATTATAGTAGTTATATTCTTGTATATAGGAGCAGTATTATAGTAGTTATATTCTTGTATATAGGGGCAGTATTATAGTAGTTATATTCTTGTATATAGGAGCAGTATTATAGTAGTTATATTCTTGTATATAGGAGGCAGTATTTTAGTAGTTATATTCTTGTATATAGGGGCAGTATTATAGTAGTTATATTCTTGTATATAGGAGCAGTATTATAGTAGTTATATTCTTGTATATAGGAGGCAGTATTTTAGTAGTTATATTCTTGTATATAGGAGCAGTATTATAGTAGTTATATTCTTGTATATAGGAGCAGTATTATAGTAGTTATATTCTTGTATATAGGAGCAGTATTATAGTAGTTATATTCTTGTATATAGGAGCAGTATTATAGTAGTTATATTCTTGTATATAGGAGCAGTATTATAGTAGTTATATTCTTGTATATAGGAGGCAGTAATATAGAACATTTTCCTGTCTATAGGGGGCTGCATAACCTTTAGTTTGTCAGGAGACAGTATTATAGTAGTTATATTCTTGTATATAGGAGCAGTATTATAGTAGTTATATTCTTGTATATAGGAGCAGTATTATAGTAGTTATATTCTTGTATATAGGAGCAGTATTATAGTAGCTACATTCTTGTATATAGGAGCAGTATTATAGTAGTTATAGTCTTGTATATAGGAGCAGTATTATAGTAGTTATATTCTTGTATATAGGAGCAGTATTATAGTAGTTATATTCTTGTATATAGGAGCAGTATTATAGTAGTTATATTCTTGTATATAGGGGCAGTATTATAGTAGTTATATTCTTGTATATAGGAGCAGTATTATAGTAGTTATATTCTTGTATATAGGAGGCAGTATTTTAGTAGTTATATTCTTGTATATAGGGGCAGTATTATAGTAGTTATATTCTTGTATATAGGAGCAGTATTATAGTAGTTATATTCTTGTATATAGGAGGCAGTATTTTAGTAGTTATATTCTTGTATATAGGAGCAGTATTATAGTAGTTATATTCTTGTATATAGGAGCAGTATTATAGTAGTTATATTCTTGTATATAGGAGCAGTATTATAGTAGTTATATTCTTGTATATAGGAGCAGTATTATAGTAGTTATATTCTTGTATATAGGAGCAGTATTATAGTAGTTATATTCTTGTATATAGGGGCAGTATTATAGTAGTTATATTCTTGTATATAGGAGCAGTATTATAGTAGTTATATTCTTGTATATAGGAGGCAGTATTTTAGTAGTTATATTCTTGTATATAGGAGCAGTATTATAGTAGTTATATTCTTGTATATAGGAGCAGTATTATAGTAGTTATATTCTTGTATATAGGAGCAGTATTATAGTAGTTATATTCTTGTATATAGGAGCAGTATTATAGTAGTTATATTCTTGTATATAGGAGCAGTATTATAGTAGTTATATTCTTGTATATAGGAGGCAGTAATATAGAACATTTTCCTGTCTATAGGGGGCTGCATAACCTTTAGTTTGTCAGGAGACAGTATTATAGTAGTTATATTCTTGTATATAGGAGCAGTATTATAGTAGTTATATTCTTGTATATAGGAGCAGTATTATAGTAGTTATATTCTTGTATATAGGAGGCAGTAATATAGAACATTTTCCTGTCTATAGGGGGCTGCATAACCTTTAGTTTGTCAGGAGACAGTATTATAGTAGTTATATTCTTGTATATAGGAGCAGTATTATAGTAGTTATATTCTTGTATATAGGAGCAGTATTATAGTAGTTATATTCTTGTATATAGGAGCAGTATTATAGTAGCTACATTCTTGTATATAGGAGCAGTATTATAGTAGTTATAGTCTTGTATATAGGAGCAGTATTATAGTAGTTATATTCTTGTATATAGGAGCAGTATTATAGTAGTTATATTCTTGTATATAGGAGCAGTATTATAGTAGTTATATTCTTGTATATAGGAGCAGTATTATAGTAGTTATATTCTTGTATATAGGAGCAGTATTATAGTAGTTATATTCTTGTATATAGGAGCAGTATTATAGTAGTTATATTCTTGTATATAGGAGCAGTATTATAGTAGTTATATTCTTGTATATAGGAGGCAGTATTATAGTAGTTATATTCTTGTATATAGGAGCAGTATTATAGTAGTTATATTCTTGTATATAGGAGCAGTATTATAGTAGTTATATTCTTGTATATAGGAGCAGTATTATAGTAGTTATATTCTTGTATATAGGAGCAGTATTATAGTAGTTATATTCTTGTATATAGGAGGCAGTAACATAGAACATTTTCCTGTCTATAGGGGGCTGCATAACCTTTAGTTTGTCAGGAGACAAGGTGACATTGTTGCTCCCATTCCAGTGTCAGCTGTGGATTCTGTATGGGGGTCGGGTTGTAACTTTCGGTCAGTACATTATTCTGCTGGTTTATACAGTAAAGTATTGAGCAATGTTTGGTAACACAGTCCATGGATCGCAGAGAGTAGAATCAGCAGCAGATGTTGTTTTATGTCAAAGTTTTCCTGGTAATTTATGAATGTGAAAACCTTTTCTGCTTCCAGGACATGTTTGGTGTTTGGTATTAAGTCATTTTTACTGCCGCCTAATCCTCTTGTCATGGATCAGATACTCATCAGACTCCAGAGATAAACACATACAATGTGATACTGTAGAGGGACCAGACTCACAATGTGGGATATGTATGAGGAATTCCCTCGTGGTCTTAAGAAATGCTGTAAATATTCTCCAGCGTTATGTGTAATGCATTCAATCTGCTGTGAAATATTTACTAATGTGTGACAATTCCCATGTATTGAGGAATGTGCAATACTAGAAAGCCAACATTCTTCTTCTTCTTCTAATATTAGTATTATTATTAATATATATATATATATATATATATATATATATATAATATTTATAATAATTGTACACTAGGTGGCAGTGTTCTTTTGGACAACATACAGTACAACATCTCCAAAGTCCTCTGCTATAAGTGGACATCCCCCCAGATGGCTCTTACAGAAATTTGGTTGGTAATCCTAAAAGCTCTCTGGGAATTTTATTTTGCTTATATATTGCAGCTGTCACGATGCCGGCTGGCAGGTAGTGGACCCTCTGTGCCAGAGAGGGATTGGCGTGGACCGTGCTAGTGGACCGGTTCTAAGCCACTACTGGTTTTCACCAGAGCCCGCCGCAAAGCGGGATGGTCTTGCTGCGGCGGTAGTGACCAGGTCGTATCCACTAGCAACGGCTCACCTCTCTGGCTGCTGAAGATAGGCGCGGTACAAGGGAGTAGGCAGAAGCAAGGTCGGACGTAGCAGAAGGTCGGGGCAGGCAGCAAGGATCGTAGTCAGGGGCAACGGCAGAAGGTCTGGAAACACTGGCAAGGAACACACAAGGAACGCTTTCACTGGCACTAAGGCAACAAGATCCGGCAAGGGAGTGCAAGGGAAGTGAGGTAATATAGGGAAGTGCACAGGTGAAAACCCTAATTGGAACCACTGCGCCAATCAGCGGCGCAGTGGCCCTTTAAATCGCAGAGACCCGGCGCGCGCGCGCCCTAGGGAGCGGGGCCGCGCGCGCCGGGACAGAACAGACGGGGAGCGAGTCAGGTAGGGGAGCCGGGGTGCGCATCGCGAGCGGGCGCTACCCGCATCGCGAATCGCATCCCGGCTGGCAGCAGGATCGCAGCGCCCCGGGTCAGAGGACGTGACCGGAGCGCTGCAGCGGAGGGAGTGAAGCGAGCGCTCCGGGGAGGAGCGGGGACCCGGAGCGCTCGGCGTAACAGTACCCCCCCCCTTGGGTCTCCCCCTCTTCTTGGAGCCTGAGAACCTGAGGAGCAGACTTTTGTCAAGGATGTTGTCCTCAGGTTCCCAGGATCTCTCTTCAGGACCACAACCCTCCCAGTCCACTAAAAAAAAATTTTTCCCTCTGACCTTTTTGGCAGCCAAAATTTCCTTGACCGAGAAGACGTCCGAGGAGCCGGAAACAGGAGTGGGAGGAACAGATTTGGGAGAAAAACGGTTGAGGATGAGTGGTTTGAGAAGAGAGACGTGAAAGGCATTAGGGATACGAAGAGAAGGAGGAAGAAGAAGTTTATAAGAGACAGGATTAATTTGACACAAAATTTTGAAAGGACCAAGATAGCGTGGTCCCAACTTGTAGCTAGGGACACGGAAGCGGACATATTTAGCGGAGAGCCATACCTTGTCTCCAGGGGAAAAAACGGGGGGAGCTCTTCTTTTCTTATCCGCGAACCTCTTCATGCGTGAAGAAGCCTGTAAGAGAGAATTTTGGGTCTCTCTCCATATAATGGAAAGGTCACGAGAAATTTCATCCACAGCGGGCAGACCAGAGGGCAAGGGGGTAGGGAGGGGGGGAAGAGGGTGACGGCCGTACACCACGAAAAATGGGGATTTGGAGGAAGATTCAGAGACCCTGAAGTTATACGAGAATTCGGCCCATGGAAGGAGATCTGCCCAGTCATCCTGGCGGGAGGAAACAAAATGTCGCAAATAATCACCCAGGATCTGGTTAATTCTTTCTACTTGTCCATTGGACTGGGGATGATATGCAGAGGAAAAATTTAATTTAATCTTGAGTTGTTTACAGAGAGCTCTCCAGAATTTAGACACGAATTGGACCCCTCTATCCGAGACAATCTGCGTAGGCAACCCGTGAAGACGAAAAATGTGTACAAAAAATTGTTTAGCCAACTGAGGCGCAGAAGGAAGACCAGGAAGAGGGATGAAATGTGCCATTTTGGAGAATCGATCAACGACCACCCAAATAACGGTGTTGCCACGGGAAGGGGGTAAATCAGTAATAAAATCCATACCAATCAGAGACCAAGGCTGTTCGGGGACAGGCAGAGGGTGAAGAAAACCAGCGGGCTTCTGGCGAGGAGTCTTATCCCGGGCACAGATAGTGCAGGCTCGCACAAAGTCCCCAACATCCGTCTCCAGAGTCGGCCACCAATAGAAGCGGGAGATGAGTTGCACAGATTTCTTGATGCCCGCATGACCTGCGAGATGGGAGGAATGACCCCATTTGAGGATTCCGAGGCGTTGGCGTGGAGAAACAAAGGTCTTTCCTGGAGGAGTCTGCCTGATGGAGGCAGGAGAAGTGGAGATCAGGCAGTCAGGTGGAATGATGTGTTGCGGAGGGAGATCAACTTCTGAGGCATCCGAGGAACGAGAGAGAGCATCGGCCCTAATGTTCTTATCGGCAGGACGAAAGTGAATCTCAAAATTAAATCGGGCAAAGAACAGAGACCACCGGGCCTGGCGAGGATTCAGCCGTTGGGCCGACTGGAGGTAGGAGAGGTTCTTGTGGTCGGTGTAGATAATAACAGGAAATCTTGATCCCTCCAGCAGATGCCTCCATTCCTCAAGTGCTAATTTAATGGCTAGAAGCTCTCGATCCCCGATGGAGTAGTTCCTCTCCGCTGGAGAGAAGGTCCTAGAGAAAAAACCACAAGTGACAGCATGCCCGGAAGAATTTTTTTTGTAGAAGAACAGCTCCAGCTCCTACTGAGGAGGCATCAACCTCCAATAGGAAGGGTTTGGAAGGGTCAGGTCTGGAGAGCACGGGAGCCGAAGAAAAGGCAGACTTGAGTCGTTTAAAGGAGTCTTCTGCTTGAGGAGGCCAGGACTTGGGATCAGCATTTTTTTTGGTTAAAGCCACGATAGGAGCCACAATGGTAGAAAAATGTGGAATAAATTGCCTGTAATAATTGGCGAACCCCAAAAAGCGTTGGATAGCACGGAGTCCGGAGGGGCGTGGCCAATTTAAGACGGCAGAGAGTTTGTCTGGATCCATCTGTAGTCCCTGGCCAGAGACCAAATATCCTAGAAAAGGAAGAGATTGGCATTCAAACAGACATTTCTCAATTTTGGCATAGAGTTGGTTGTCACGAAGTCTCTGAAGAACCATACGGACATGCTGGCGGTGTTCTTCTAGATTGGCAGAAAAAATTAGGATATCGTCCAGATATACCACAACACAGGAGTATAACAGATCACGAAAAATTTCATTGACAAAGTCTTGGAAGACGGCAGGGGCATTGCACAGTCCAAAGGGCATGACCAGATACTCAAAGTGTCCATCTCTGGTGTTAAATGCCGTTTTCCACTCGTCCCCCTCTCTGATGCGGATGAGGTTATAGGCGCCTCTTAAGTCTAATTTAGTGAAGATGTGGGCACCTTGGAGGCGATCAAAGAGTTCAGAGATGAGGGGTAAGGGGTAGCGGTTCTTAACCGTGATTTTATTAAGACCGCGGTAGTCAATGCAAGGACGTAGGGAGCCATCTTTTTTGGACACAAAGAAAAATCCAGCTCCGGCAGGAGAGGAGGATTTACGGATAAAGCCCTTTTTTAGATTCTCCTGGACGTATTCGGACATGGCAAGAGTCTCTGGGGCAGAGAGAGGATAAATTCTGCCCCGGGGTGGAGTAGTACCCGGGAGGAGGTCGATAGGGCAATCATAAGGCCTGTGAGGAGGTAGAGTCTCAGCTTGTTTTTTGCAGAAAACATCCGCGAAGTCCATATAGGCCTTAGGGAGACCGGTTACTGGAGGAACCACAGAGTTACGGCAAGGGTTACTGGGAACCGGTTTTAGACAGTTCTTGGAACAAGAGGACCCCCAACTCTTGATCTCCCCAGTGGACCAATCCAGGGTTGGGGAATGAAGTTGAAGCCAGGGAAGTCCAAGGAGAATCTCCGAGGTGCAATTGGGGAGGACCAAAAGTTCAATCCTCTCATGATGAGATCCGATGCTCATAAGAAGGGGCTCCGTGCGGAAACGTATGGTACAGTCCAATCTTTCATTATTTACACAATTGATGTAGAGGGGTCTGGCGAGACTGGTCACTGGGATGTTGAACCTGTTGACGAGAGAGGCCAAAATAAAATTTCCTGCCGATCCAGAGTCCAAGAAGGCCACTGTAGAGAAGGAGAAGGCAGAGGCAGACATCCGCACAGGCACAGTAAGACGTGGAGAAGCAGAGTAGACATCAAGGACTGTCTCACCTTTGTGCGGAGTCAGCGTACGTCTTTCCAGGCGGGGAGGACGGATAGGACAATCCCTCAGGAAGTGTTCGGTACTAGCACAGTACAGGCAGAGGTTCTCCATACGGCGTCGTGTCCTCTCTTGAGGTGTCAGGCGAGACCGGTCGACCTGCATAGCCTCCACGGCGGGAGGCACAGGAACAGATTGCAGGGGACCAGAGGAGAGAGGAGCCGAGGAGACGAAACGCCTCGTGCGAACAGAGTCCATATCTTGGCGGAGTTCCTGACGCCTTTCAGAAAAACGCATGTCAATGCGAGTGGCTAGGTGAATAAGTTCATGTAGATTAGCAGGAATTTCTCGTGCGGCCAGAACATCTTTAATGTTGCTGGATAGGCCTTTTTTGAAGGTCGCGCAGAGGGCCTCATTATTCCAGGACAATTCTGAAGCAAGTGTACGGAATTGTACGGCATACTCGCCAACGGAAGAATTACCCTGGACCAGGTTCAACAGGGCAGTCTCAGCAGAAGAGGCTCGGGCAGGTTCCTCAAAGACACTTCGGATTTCCGAGAAGAAGGAGTGTACAGAGGCAGTGACGGGGTCATTGCGGTCCCAGAGCGGTGTGGCCCATGACAGGGCTTTTCCGGACAGAAGACTGACTACGAAAGCCACCTTAGACCTTTCAGTGGGAAACAGGTCCGACATCATCTCCAGATGCAGGGAACATTGGGAAAGAAAGCCACGGCAAAACTTAGAGTCCCCATCAAATTTATCCGGCAAGGATAAGCGTATCCCAGGAGCGGCCACTCGCTGCGGAGGAGGTGCAGGAGCTGGCGGAGGAGATGATTGCTGAAGCTGTGGTAGTAACTGTTGTAGCATAACGGTCAGTTGAGACAGCTGTTGGCCTTGTTGCGCTATCTGTTGTGACTGCTGGGCGACCACCGTGGTGAGGTCAGCGACAACTGGCAGAGGAACTTCAGCGGGATCCATGGCCGGATCTACTGTCACGATGCCGGCTGGCAGGTAGTGGACCCTCTGTGCCAGAGAGGGATTGGCGTGGACCGTGCTAGTGGACCGGTTCTAAGCCACTACTGGTTTTCACCAGAGCCCGCCGCAAAGCGGGATGGTCTTGCTGCGGCGGTAGTGACCAGGTCGTATCCACTAGCAACGGCTCACCTCTCTGGCTGCTGAAGATAGGCGCGGTACAAGGGAGTAGGCAGAAGCAAGGTCGGACGTAGCAGAAGGTCGGGGCAGGCAGCAAGGATCGTAGTCAGGGGCAACGGCAGAAGGTCTGGAAACACTGGCAAGGAACACACAAGGAACGCTTTCACTGGCACTAAGGCAACAAGATCCGGCAAGGGAGTGCAAGGGAAGTGAGGTAATATAGGGAAGTGCACAGGTGAAAACCCTAATTGGAACCACTGCGCCAATCAGCGGCGCAGTGGCCCTTTAAATCGCAGAGACCCGGCGCGCGCGCGCCCTAGGGAGCGGGGCCGCGCGCGCCGGGACAGAACAGACGGGGAGCGAGTCAGGTAGGGGAGCCGGGGTGCGCATCGCGAGCGGGCGCTACCCGCATCGCGAATCGCATCCCGGCTGGCAGCAGGATCGCAGCGCCCCGGGTCAGAGGACGTGACCGGAGCGCTGCAGCGGAGGGAGTGAAGCGAGCGCTCCGGGGAGGAGCGGGGACCCGGAGCGCTCGGCGTAACAGCAGCATAGGCAATAATTCTAGAATAATGTAGTGGTTCTTTTGTATGCCTTGATAGATAGATATGAGATAGATAGATATGAGATAGATATATATGAGATAGATATTAGATAGATAGATAGATAGATAGATAAAAGTTGAGACTGTATAAAATACATGCACCATAATAATCATTATTAAACAGAAGAAAATTTGAAGCCATCAGGGGGCAGCAGTGAGATGGGATGATCTAATGTCCAAGAAGCAGCAGGCACCGTGGAGTATAATACAGGATATAACTCAGGATCAGTACAGGATAAGTAATGTAATGTATGTACACAGTGACCTCACCAGCAGAATAGTGAGTACAGCTCTGGAGTATAATACAGGATATAACTCAGGATCAGTACAGGATAAGTAATGTAATGTATGTACACAGTGACCTCACCAGCAGAATAGTGAGTACAGCTCTGGGGTATAATACTGGATATAACTCAGGATCAGTACAGGATAAGTAATGTAATGTATGTACACAGTGACCTCACCAGCAGAATAGTGAGTACAGCTCTGGGGTATAATACAGAATGTAACTCAGGATCAGTACAGGATAAGTAATGTAATGTATGTACACAGTGACCTCACCAGCAGAATAGTGAGTACAACTCTGGAGTATAATACATGATATAACTCAGGATCAGTACAGGATAAGTAATGTAATGTATGTACACAGTGACCTCACCAGCAGAATAGTGAGTACAGCTCTGGAGTATAATACAGGATATAACTCAGGATCAGTACAGGATAAGTAATGTAATGTATGTACACAGTGATCTCACCAGCAGAATAGTGAGTACAGCTCTGGAGTATAATACAGGATATAACTCAGGATCAGTACAGGATAAGTAATGTAATGTATGTACACAGTGATCTCACCAGCAGAATAGTGAGTACAGCTCTGGAGTATAATACAGGATATAACTCAGGATCAGTACAGGATAAGTAATGTAATGTATGTACACAGTGACCTCACCAGCAGAATAGTGAGTACAGCTCTGGAGTATAATACAGGATATAACTCAGGATCAGTACAGGATAAGTAATGTAATGTATGTACACAGTGACCTCACCAGCAGAATAGTGAGTACAGCTCTGGAGTATAATACAGAATGTAACTCAGGATCAGTACAGGATAAGTAATGTAATGTATGTACACAGTGACCTCACCAGCAGAATAGTGAGTACAACTCTGGTGTATAATACATGATATAACTCAGGATCAGTACAGGATAAGTAATGTAATGTATGTACACAGTGACCTCACCAGCAGAATAGTGAGTACAGCTAGATAGATATTAGATAGATATTACAGATAAATATTAGATAGATAGATAGATATGTGATAGATAGATAAAAATTGAAAGGAGAGCAGCACCCAAACAGACCCGGGTCAGGGATCCATATATAAACAAAAATTAGAAATATCCGCAGCATACTGAGTAGTAAAATCCAAAAAAGTGGTTTATTCCATCACAGTGAGGGTTCTGGACAACCTCACTGTGATGGAATAAACCACTTTTTTGGATTCTACTACTCAGTATGCTGCGGATATTTAAATTTTTTTTTTTTTGGTAGATAGATATGAGATAGACAGATACAGTGGGGATCGAAAGTTTGGGCACCCCAGGTAAAAATTTGTATTAATGTGCATAAAGAAGCCAAGGAAAGATGGAAAAATCTCCAAAAGGCATCAAATTACAGATTAGACATTCTTATAATATGTCAACAAAAGTTAGATTTTATTTCCATCATTTACACTTTCGAAATAACAGAAAACAAAAAAATGGCGTCTGCATAAGTTTGGGCACCCTGCAGAATTTATAGCATGCACTGCCCCCTTTGCAAAGCTGAGACCTGCCAGTATCATGGATTGTTCTCAATCATCATCTGAGAAGACCAGGTGATGTCAATCTCAAAGGTTTTAAATGCCCAGACTCATCTGACCTTGCCCCAACAATCAGCACCATGGGTTCTTCTAAGCAGTTGTCTAGAAATCTGAAACTGAAAATAGTTGACGCTCACAAAGCTGGAGAAGGCTATAAGAAGATAATAAAACATTTTCAGATGTCAATATCCTCTGTTCGGAATGTAATTAAGAAATGGCAGTCATCAGGAACAGTGGAAGTTAAAGCAAGATCTGGAAGACCAAGAAAAATATCAGACAGAACAGCTCGCAGGATTGTGAGAAAACTATTCAAAACCCACGTTTGACTGCACAATCCCTCGAGAAAGATCTGGCAGACACTGGAGTTGTGGTACACTATTCCACTATAAAGAGATACTTGTACAAATATGGAAGAGTCATCAGAAGAAAACCTCTTCTATGTCCTCACCACAAAAATCAGCGTTTGAACTTTGCAAATGAACATATAGACAAGCCTGATGCATTTTGGAAACAAGTTCTTTGGACCGATGAGGTTAAAATTTAACTTTTTGGCCAGAATGAGCAAAGGTACGTTTGGAGAAGAAGGGGAACAGAATTTAATGAAAAGAACCTCTGTCCAACTGTTAAGCATGGAGGTGGATCAATCATGCTTTGGGGTTGTATTGCAGCCAGTGGCACAGGGAACTTCTCACGAGTAGAAGGAAAAAATGGATTCAATAAAATTTCAGCAAATTTTGGATGCTAACTTGATGCCATCTGTGAAAAAGCTGAAGTTAAAGAGAGGATGGCTTCTACAAATGGATAATGATCCTAAACACACCTCGAAATCCACGGGGGATTACATCAAGAGGCGTAAACTGAAGGTTTTGCCATGGCCTTCACAATCTCCTGACCTCAACATAATTGAAAATCTATGGATAGACCTTAAAAGAGCAGTGCATGACAGACAGCCCAGAAATCTCAAAGAACTGGAAGACTTTTGTAAGGAAGAATGGGCAAAGATACCTCAAACAAGAATTGAAAGACTCTTGGCTGGCTACAAAAAACGTTTACAAGCTGTGATACTTGCCAAAGGGGGCAGTACAAGATATTAACTCTGCAGGGTGCCCAAACCTTTGAGGACGCCATTTTTTTTTTTTGTTTCTGTTATTTTGAAAGTGTAAATGATGGAAATAAAATGTAACTTTTGTTGACATATTATAAGAATGTCTAATCTGTAATTTGATGCCTTTTGGAGATTTTTCCATCTTTCCTTGGCTTCTTTATGCACATTAATACAAATGTTTACCTGGGGTGCCCAAACTTTCGATCCCCACTGTAGATAGATATGAGATAGATAGATAGATAGATAGATAGATATTAGATAGATAGATAGATATGAGATAGAGAGATATGAGATAGATAGATAGATAGATATGAGATAGATAGATATGAGATAGATAGATATGAGATAGATAGATATGAGATAGATATGAGATAGATAGATAGATAGATATGAGATAGAGAGATATGATATAGATAGATAGATATGAGATAGATAGATATGAGATAGATAGATATGAGATAGATAGGTATGAGATAGATAGATAGATAGATAGATAGATAGATATGAGATAGATAGATATGAGATAGATAGATATGAGATAGATAGGTATGAGATAGATAGATAGATAGATATGAGATAGATATGAGATAGATAGATAGATAGATAGATAGATATGAGATAGACAGGTATGAGATAGATAGATATGAGATAGATATGAGAGAGATAGATATGAGATAGATAGATATGAGATAGATAGATATGAGATAGATAGATATGAGATAGATAGATATGAGATAGATAGATATGAGATAGATAGATATGAGATAGATAGGTATGAGATAGATAGATATGAGATAGATAGGTATGAGATAGATAGATATGAGATAGATAGATATGAGATAGATAGATATGAGATAGATATGAGATAGATAGATAGATAGATATGAGATAGAGAGATATGATATAGATAGATAGATATGAGATAGATAGATATGAGATAGATAGATATGAGATAGATAGGTATGAGATAGATAGATAGATAGATAGATAGATATGAGATAGATAGATATGAGATAGATAGATATGAGATAGATAGGTATGAGATAGATAGATAGATAGATATGAGATAGATATGAGATAGATAGATAGATAGATAGATAGATAGATAGATAGATATGAGATAGACAGGTATGAGATAGATAGATATGAGATAGATATGAGAGAGATAGATATGAGATAGATAGATATGAGATAGATAGATAGATATGAGATAGATAGATATGAGATAGATAGATAGATATGAGATAGATAGATATGAGATAGATAGATATGAGATAGATAGGTATGAGATAGATAGATATGAGATAGATAGGTATGAGATAGATAGGTATGAGATAGATAGATATGAGATAGATAGATAGATAGATATGAGATAGATAGATAGATATGAGATAGATAGATAGATATGAGATAGATAGATAGATAGATATGAGATAGATATGAGATAGATAGATAGATATGAGATAGACAGGTATGAGATAGATAGATATGAGATAGATATTAGATAGATAGATATGAGATAGATAGATATGAGATAGATAGATAGATATGAGATAGATAGATATGAGATAGACAGGTATGAGATAGATAGATATGAGATAGATAGATATGAGATAGATAGATATGAGATAGATAGATATGAGATAGATAGATAGATATGAGATAGATAGATAGATAGATAGATAGATATGAGATAGATAGATATGAGATAGATAGATAGATATGAGATAGATAGATATGAGATAGATAGATATGAGATAGATATGAGATAGATAGATATGAGATAGATAGATATGAGATAGATAGATAGATATGAGATAGATAGATATGAGATAGATAGATATGAGATAGATAGGTATGAGATAGATAGGTATGAGATAGATAGATATGAGATAGATAGATAGATATGAGATAGATAGATATGAGATAGATAGATATGAGAGAGATAGATAGATATGAGATAGATAGATATGAGATAGATAGATATGAGATAGATATGAGATAGATAGATATGAGATAGATAGATATGAGATAGATAGATATGAGATAGATAGATAGATATGAGATAGATAGATAGATATGAGATAGATAGATATGAGATAGATAGATAGATATGAGATAGATAGATATGAGATAGATAGATATGAGATAGATAGATATGAGATAGATAGGTATGAGATAGATAGGTATGAGATAGATAGATAAGAGATAGATAGATAGATAGATATGAGATAGATAGATATGAGATAGATAGATATGAGAGAGATAGATAGATATGAGATAGATATGAGATAGATAGATATGAGATAGATAGATATGAGATAGATAGATATGAGATAGATAGATGGATATGAGATAGATAGATATGAGATAGATAGATATGAGATAGATAGGTATGAGATAGATAGATATGAGATAGATAGGTATGAGATAGATAGGTATGAGATAGATAGATATGAGATAGATAGATAGATATGAGATAGATAGATAGATATGAGATAGATAGATATGAGATAGATAGATATGAGATAGATATGAGATAGATAGATAGATATGAGATAGACAGGTATGAGATAGATAGATATGAGATAGATATTAGATAGATAGATATGAGATAGATAGATATGAGATAGATAGATAGATATGAGATAGATAGATAGATATGAGATAGATAGATATGAGATAGACAGATATGAGATAGATAGATATGAGATAGATAGATAGATATGAGATAGATAGATAGATAGATAGATATGAGATAGATAGATATGAGATAGATAGATATGAGATAGATAGATATGAGATAGATAGATATGAGATAGATAGATAGATATGAGATAGATAGATAGATAGATAGATATGAGATAGATAGATATGAGATAGATAGATAGATAGATATGAGATAGATAGATATGAGATAGATAGATATGAGATAGATATGAGATAGATAGATATGAGATAGATAGATATGAGATAGATAGATATGAGATAGATAGATATGAGATAGATAGATATGAGATAGATAGGTATGAGATAGATAGGTATGAGATAGATAGATATGAGATAGATAGATATGAGATAGATAGATATGAGATAGATAGATATGAGAGAGATAGATAGATATGAGATAGATAGATATGAGATAGATAGATATGAGATAGATATGAGATAGATAGATAGATATGAGATAGATAGATATGAGATAGATAGATATGAGATAGATAGATAGATATGAGATAGATAGATAGATATGAGATAGATAGATATGAGATAGATAGATAGATATGAGATAGATAGATATGAGATAGATAGATATGAGATAGATAGGTATGAGATAGATAGGTATGAGATAGATATGAGATAGATAGATAGATAGATATGAGATAGATAGATATGAGATAGATAGATATGAGATAGATATGAGATAGATAGATAGATATGAGATAGATAGATATGAGATAGATAGATATGAGATAGATAGATAGATATGAGATAGATAGATAGATATGAGATAGATAGATATGAGATAGATAGATAGATATGAGATAGATAGATATGAGATAGATAGATATGAGATAGATAGGTATGAGATAGATAGGTATGAGATAGATATGAGATAGATAGATAGATAGATAGATATGAGATAGATAGATATGAGATAGATAGATATGAGATAGATAGATATGAGAGAGATAGATAGATATGAGATAGATATGAGATAGATAGATATGAGATAGAGTGATAGACAAAATCAATGGGTACATTGTCATAGAGGACATCCTTTTGGTTATGTCGCAGGTTTCCTCCCTGACCTCACACAGTTATCAGTTGTGGTACATTAGTCAGTGACTTCCTTCTGGCCCTGTGACCTCTGACCTCCCTGTTATCCCCCATGAGGTGATGTCTCTGGAGCGTCCTCTCTTATAACTCTATGTTGTGCTTTACTTCTTACTATAAATATATGGTTAAAATAGCCAAATGGGTGTTCCCAGCTTTGGGCGTGTCCCTACACTGTCCCTGACTATCCAATCAAAGCTGGCAGTGCCCGACAGTGGAGAGACTCGCCCCCAGCTGGGAACACCCACTTGGCTATTTAGGTATACATTTCTAGTAAGAATGACAGAGGAACAGAACAACACAGAGTTACCGGAAGACATGGTCCAGAATTGTGGAAAATACCAGGATTTACAAAAAATGGTTCATACAGGGGGGATCTAATATTAGTAAATAAGGCTCCTTCAGTGACTGCAAGCAGAGATCCTGAAGACAGTCATGGAAGGATACAGAAATATTTCTTAATAAAACAAGGATATCTTTGTTCATACCGATATTATACACGGCGGGCTCTCATGGGCGCGGTAGGTTGGAGACCCCTCATTCACCATCATCAGTAGTAGTGGGAGATAAAGGAGCATGGCTCTGTGAGAGAAAGAGAGGAGCATTAGGGGACATGATGGGGGATGTACATGTTATCACAGGGACTACGGAAGCTTCTATACTTCTATACGGACATCCTGGGAAAAGGAAGACACATTATTTGTTTATGACCAAAACGTGACAGTAAATTCCACAGTGAAACTCGGAAGGAACTTACATGAGACGTCTGTATACACTACACTATACATCTATATATCATCTATCCATCTATCATCTATCTATCTATCTCATATCTATCTATCTCATATCTATCTCATATCTATCTATCTCCCATATCTATCTAACTAGCTCATATCTATCTATCTATCTCATATCTATCTATCTATCTCATATCTATCTATCTCATATCTATCTCATATCTATCTATCTCCCATATCTATCTAACTAGCTCATATCTATCTCATATCTATCTATCTATCTCATATCTATTTATCTATCTCATATCTATCTATCTATCTCATATTTATCTATATCTATCCATCTATCTATCTCATGTCTATCTATCTCATTTCTATCTGTCTAATCTATCTATCAATCTCATATCTATCTATCTATCTATCTATCTCATATCTATCAATCTCATATCTATCTATCTATCTATCTATCTCATATCTATCTCATATCTATTTATCTATCTATCTCATATCTATCTATCTGTCTCAGATATATCTATCTCATATCTATCTACCTATCTATCTATTCCCATATTTATCTATCTATCTATCTATCTATCTATATATCTCATATCTATCTCATATCTATCTATCTATCTATCTATCTCATATCTATCTATCTATCTCATATCATATCTATCTATCTATCTATCTATCTATATATCTATCTATCTCATATCTATCTATCTCATATCTATCTATCTATCTATCTATATTTCACATATCTATCTATCTATCTATATCATATCTACCTATCTATCTCATATCTATCTATCTCATATCTATCTATCTATCTATCTATCTCATATCTATCTATCTCATATCTATCTATCTATCTATCTATCTCATATCTATCTATCTATCTATCTATCTATCTATCTATATATCTATCTATCTATCTCATATCTATCTATCTATCTCATATCTATCTATCTATCTATCTATCTATATTTCTCATATCTATCTATCTATCTCATATCTACCTATCTATCTATCTCATATCTATCTATCTCATATCTATCTATCTATCTATCTATCTATCTCATATCTATCTATCTATCTCATATCTATCTATCTCTCTCATATCTATCTCTCTCTCATATCTATCTATTTATCTATCTCATATCTATCTATCTATCTATCATCTATCTATCTATCTATCTATCTATCTATCTATCTGTCATTTCTAGTTTCTTTCTTACCTCTCTAGACATTGCCTTTTTTGCCAGCTGTCTCCCCCAGGCTGCCCTTTGCTCCTGTCTGTGATGTCCCTGATGGCAGTCTGTAGTCCTCTCTATGTCCCTGATGGCGGTCTGTAGTCCTCTCTATGTCCCTGATGGCGGTCTGTAGTCCTCTCTATGCCCCTGATGGCGGTCTGTAGTCCTCTCTATGTCCCTGATGGCGGTCTGTAGTCCTCTCTATGTCCCTGATGGCGGTCTGTAGTCCTCTCTATGTCCCTGATGGCGGTCTGTAGTCCTCTCTATGTCCCTGGTGTCTCTGTATGTCCCTGTAGTCCTCTTTATGGTCCTGTGATCCTGCCCTCCAGGAAGCAGAGTCAGGACCCCTGGCCCGGCGGGGCGATGTCTTCCAAGTGAAATGTGTTTATCAGCTCTTCGCACCAACCAGGCCAAGAAGAACAAGCATTTCCTCCAGCATTCCAACAAAAGACATTGTGGATGTTTGTTTTCTCCTTCGGCTCTAACAAGGAAGTTTCCTGTTTTCTAAATTGCTTTTAGTTTCAGTCATACGAAAAAAATTCCAAGGAAATGTATGAAGAGATGTGATCTACCTCCAGTGAGTCAGGCTGGTTAACCTCTAAGGGAGGCGCCACCTTGGAGCCGCATTATCCATTATAATATGTATTAAAAAATCATCAACCTGGTCCTATTACAAGCTAATAATGCTGTAAATATTCATGAAAGCCCTAAAGACATTGCCAGCAAAATATTTGTTTTTGGAAGTTTAAACAACCCTTAGCTCATCGGGACAGTCAGGATCTGAAAAAAGGGGATGGCCATGGGGTCTTACTTCACCCCTGAGGTGAACTTTCATTTTCATCATGTTATATCTATAGAATATGCCCCATCTGAGCTTCTATGGCTATGATATCCCAGAAAATATCAATACATATATATATATATATATATATATATATATATATATATACATTTTCCCCCCCTATATACCATATCCTACCTTCTTGGTGCTAAAATCTAGGAAGGCAGCCTAACAGCGCTATTATTAACACAGTTCCTATAGCTGTTTTAATCCTGCTAAGACTCCTGTACAATGATATATACCGTGACATTTCTGTATACCAGTGCTCAAAAATTGTAATATAGTTTTCAGTTTTCCATGATCTGAAGTATACAAATTATAGGTCTTCTAAAAGAAAGAAAACTGTTCTTATAGTGAACTAGTCATGTTTATCTCCTATAGGTAGCAAGTAAAGATAAGTATACCTTCTGAAAATAATTTTGGGCTTCAGGGAAGGACTCCTATTAAAATAAGTTCCTGCTCTCTATGTCGCTAATGGTAGGGTGCCATAGAAATTATAAAAGGATGATGGTGCCGGGACTTCCATCCATCCATCCTTTTATCTATGCTATCCACGAGCACAGTGATTAAACTTGAGTGCCGCCCTCCATTACATAGACCATAGAAATTATATACTGAGCAGGAGGCATGTAGCATAAGCTTCCTGCTCAGTGAATACTCACTGGACAAGGCACAAAGCACCCGGCTAAGTTGCGATGCAAAGCATTGTCACTTATCTCCTTCAGCCACAGCCCTTAAGCAGCAATATCTACCTCTTATTACTTTAGAGAAGCAGGGACTCCTGTCTAAATGACAGAAGTCCCTACTCCTCTGTGTGGTTGTGTCAAAATACTCACCTCTTTCTTGCTCCAGCCTGTGGCCAGGCCCAGACTGGCATCTTTCTCATCAACCTCTAGTGGCCATTTAGCGACCAGTAGAGCACTGCAGAGGAAAACTCTCACAAAATGGTCACTAGAGGCTGAAGAAGACGCCTGTCCTGGTCTGGCCACAGTTTGGAGCAAGGAGCCTTTGAGCATTTTTACAGCATGTATCTGGGCACATGTAGCCAGGTATAAAGCATATGCCTAGCAGCTCTGTCAAACCTAAAGCGAATCACAAAAAATTTCAATTTATCTTTTTTTTGTGTGTGCAAAATTCAGAATGAATATGATTTGTTCCCTAGTAACAAGTTTATATCCCCAGTCATATTCCAAGGCTTTTAATGGGCCTGACATTGATTTAAAGGGTAGCTACCTATAGGTGGCACCAGAGCGACAGCTTCTTTCTGGAGGAGATCTCATTTAGACAGTTTTTCTAACCCCTTGGAGTTATTGTTGTGTATTCTCCTGCAATTACATGCAGTGTCCAGTAGATGTTGGACTTAACAAGCAAATGAACTTAGCAATTACTACAGCTGGGGAAGAAGGAGTTTTTGGACATGTGCTAATGGCCATTTTGGATTTTTTGTATTCTAGGCTAATAGGCTGGGAGGGGTCCTGGTGCAAAGAGTGCTGCAGCAGCCGAGATGAATCTGCTAGCAGGTTGAACAAGATCCAGTGCTGGTAGCAGGAAAGCCTCTGTGAGCAGTGAAGAGAACTTAAAGGGGTATGTTACGCCGAGCGCTCCGGGTCCCCGCTCCTCCCCGGAGCGCTCGCTACACTCTCGTTACTGCAGCGCCCCGGTCGGATCCACTGACCGGGTGCGCTGCGATACTGCCTCCAGCCGGGATGCGATTCGCGATGCGGGTGGCGCCCGCTCGCGATGCGCACCCCGGCTCCCGTACCTGACTCGCTCTCCGTCGGTCCTGTCCCGGCGCGCGCGGCCCCGCTCCCTAGGGCGCGCGCGCGCCGGGTCTCTGCGATTTAAAGGGCCACTGCGCCGCTGATTGGCGCAGTGGTTCTAATTAGTGTGTTCACCTGTGCACTCCATATATATACCTCACTTCCCCTGCACTCCCTCGCCGGATCTTGTTGCCCTTGTGCCTAGTGAAAGCGTTCCCTTGTGTGTTCCTAGCCTGTGTTCCAGACCTCCTGCCGTTGCCCCTGACTACGATCCTTGCTGCCTGCCCCGACCTTCTGCTACGTCCGACCTTGCTTCTGTCTACTCCCTTGTACCGCGCCTATCTTCAGCAGTCAGAGAGGTTGAGCCGTTGCTAGTGGATACGACCTGGTCACTACCGCCGCAGCAAGACCATCCCGCTTTGCGGCGGGCTCTGGTGAATACCAGTAGTGACTTAGAACCGATCCACTAGCACGGTCCACGCCAATCCCTCTCTGGCACAGAGGATCCACCTCCTGCCAGCCGGCATCGTGACAGTAGATCCGGCCATGGATCCCGCTGAAGTACCTCTGCCAGATGTCGCTGACCTCACCACGGTGGTCGCCCAGCAGTCACAACTGATAGCGCAACAAGGCCACCAGCTGTCTCAACTGACCGTGATGCTACAGCAGCTACTACCACAGCTTCAGCAATCATCTCCTCCGCCAGCTCCTGCACCTCCTCCGCAGCGAGTGGCCGCTTCAGGCCTACGACTATCCTTGCCGGATAAATTTGATGGGGACTCTAAGTTTTGCCGTGGCTTTCTTTCACAATGTTCCCTGCACTTGGAGATGATGTCGGACCAGTTTCCTACTGAAAGGTCTAAGGTGGCTTTCGTAGTCAGCCTTCTGTCTGGAAAAGCTCTGTCATGGGCCACACCGCTCTGGGACCGCAATGACCCCGTCACTGCCTCTGTACACTCCTTCTTCTCGGAAATTCGTAGTGTCTTTGAGGAACCTGCCCGAGCCTCCTCTGCTGAGACTGCCCTGCTGAACCTGGTCCAGGGTAATTCTTCCGTTGGCGAGTACGCCATACAATTCCGTACTCTTGCTTCTGAACTATCCTGGAATAATGAGGCCCTCTGCGCGACCTTTAAAAAAGGCCTATCCAGCAACATTAAAGATGTTCTGGCCGCACGAGAAATTCCTGCTAATCTACATGAACTCATTCATCTTGCCACTCGCATTGACATGCATTTTTCCGAAAGGCGTCAGGAGCTCCGCCAGGATATGGACTTTGTTCGCACGAGGCGTTTTTTCTCCCCGGCTCCTCTCTCCTCTGGTCCTCTGCAATCCGTTCCTGTGCCTCCCGCCGTGGAGGCTATGCAAGTTGACCGGTCTCGCCTGACACCTCAAGAGAGGACACGACGCCGCATGGAGAATCTCTGCCTGTACTGTGCCGGTACCGAACACTTCCTGAAGGATTGTCCTATCCGTCCTCCCCGCCTGGAAAGACGCACGCAGACTCCGCACAAAAGTGAGACAGTCCTTGATGTCAACTCTGCTTCTCCACGTCTTACTGTGCCTGTGCGGATATCTGCATCTACCTTCTCCTTCTCTACTATGGCCTTCTTGGATTCCGGATCTGCAGGAAACTTTATTTTGGCCTCTCTCATCAACAGGTTCAACATCCCGGTAACCAGTCTCGCCAGACCCCTCTACATCAATTGTGTCAACAATGAAAGATTGGACTGTACCATACGTTACCGCACGGAGCCCCTACTAATGTGCATCGGACCTCATCAAGAAAAAATTGAGTTCTTGGTCCTCCCCAATTGCACTTCCGAAATTCTCCTTGGACTACCGTGGCTCCAACGCCATTCCCCAACCCTGGATTGGTCCACGGGGGAGATCAAGAGCTGGGGTATCTCTTGTTTCAAGGACTGCCTTAAACCGGTTCCCAGTACTCCCTGCCGTGACCCTGTGGTTCCCCCTGTAACCGGTCTCCCTAAGGCCTATATGGACTTTGCTGATGTGTTTTGCAAAAAACAAGCTGAGACTCTACCTCCTCACAGGCCTTATGACTGTCCTATTGACCTCCTCCCGGGCACTACTCCACCCCGGGGCAGAATTTATCCTCTGTCCGCCCCAGAGACTCTTGCTATGTCTGAGTACATCCAGGAAAATTTAAAAAAGGGGTTTATCCGCAAATCCTCCTCTCCTGCCGGAGCTGGATTTTTCTTTGTGTCCAAAAAAGATGGCTCCCTACGTCCTTGCATTGACTACCGCGGTCTTAATAAAATCACGGTAAAGAACCGCTACCCTCTACCTCTTATCTCTGAACTCTTTGATCGCCTCCAAGGTGCCCACATCTTTACCAAACTGGACTTAAGAGGTGCTTATAATCTCATCCGCATCAGGGAGGGGGATGAATGGAAAACGGCATTTAACACTAGAGATGGACACTTTGAGTATCTGGTCATGCCCTTTGGCCTGTGCAACGCCCCTGCCGTCTTCCAAGACTTTGTTAATGAAATTTTTCGTGATCTCTTATATTCCTGTGTTGTTGTGTATCTGGACGATATTCTGATTTTTTCTGCCAACTTAGAAGAACATCGCCAGCATGTCCGCATGGTTCTTCATAGACTTCGTGACAATCAACTTTATGCCAAAATGGAGAAATGTCTGTTTGAATGTCAATCTCTTCCTTTCCTAGGATACTTGGTCTCTGGCCAGGGACTACAAATGGATCCAGACAAACTCTCTGCCGTCTTAGATTGGCCACGCCCCTCCGGACTCCGTGCTATCCAACGTTTTTTGGGGTTCGCCAATTATTACAGACAATTTATTCCACATTTTTCCACCATTGTGGCTCCTATCGTGGCTTTAACCAAGAAGAATGCCAATCCTAAGTCCTGGCCTCCTCAAGCGGAAGACGCCTTTAAACGGCTCAAGTCGGCCTTTTCTTCTGCTCCCGTGCTCTCCAGACCGGACCCATCTAAACCCTTCCTATTGGAGGTTGATGCCTCCTCAGTAGGAGCTGGAGCGGTTCTTCTACAAAAAAATTCTTCCGGGCATGCTGTTACCTGTGGTTTTTTTTCTAGGACCTTCTCTCCGGCGGAGAGGAACTACTCCATCGGGGATCGAGAGCTACTGGCCATTAAATTAGCACTTGAGGAATGGAGGCATCTGCTGGAGGGATCTAAATTTCCAGTTATTATTTACACCGATCACAAGAATCTCTCCTATCTCCAGTCTGCCCAACGGCTGAATCCTCGCCAGGCCAGGTGGTCTCTGTTCTTTGCCCGGTTTAATTTTGAAATTCACTTTCGCCCTGCCGATAAGAACATCAGGGCCGATGGTCTCTCTCGTTCCTCGGATGCCTCAGAAGTAGAGCTCTCTCCGCAACACATCATTCCTCCTGACTGCCTGATCTCCACTTCTCCAGCCTCCATCAGGCAAACTCCTCCAGGGAAGACCTTCGTCTCTCCACGCCAACGCCTCGGAATCCTCAAATGGGGTCACTCCTCCCATCTCGCAGGCCATGCGGGCATCAAGAAATCCGTGCAACTCATCTCTCGTTTCTATTGGTGGCCGACTCTGGAGACGGATGTTGTTGATTTTGTGCGGGCCTGCACTGTCTGTGCCCGGGACAAGACTCCTCGCCAGAAGCCTGCTGGTCTCCTTCACCCTCTGCCTGTCCCCGAACAGCCTTGGTCTCTGATTGGTATGGACTTTATTACTGACTTACCCCCATCCCATGGCAACACTGTTGTTTGGGTGGTCGTTGATCGATTTTCCAAGATGGCACATTTTATTCCTCTTCCTGGTCTTCCTTCAGCGCCTCAGTTGGCAAAACAATTTTTTGTACACATTTTTCGTCTTCACGGGTTGCCCACGCAGATCGTCTCGGATAGAGGCGTCCAATTCGTGTCAAAATTCTGGAGGGCTCTCTGTAAACAACTCAAGATTAAATTAAACTTTTCTTCTGCTTATCATCCTCAATCCAATGGGCAAGTAGAAAGAATTAACCAGGTCCTGGGTGATTATTTACGGCATTTTGTTTCCTCCCGCCAGGATGACTGGGCAGATCTTCTACCATGGGCCGAATTCTCGTATAACTTCAGAGTCTCTGAATCTTCTTCCAAATCCCCATTTTTCGTGGTGTACGGCCGTCACCCTCTTCCCCCCCCTCCCTACTCCCTTGCCCTCTGGCTTGCCCGCTGTGGATGAAATAACTCGTGATCTTTCCACCATATGGAAAGAGACCCAAAATTCTCTCTTACAGGCTTCATCACGCATGAAGAAGTTTGCTGATAAGAAAAGAAGAGCTCCCCCCATTTTTTCTCCCGGAGACAAGGTATGGCTCTCCGCTAAATATGTCCGCTTCCGTGTTCCCAGCTACAAATTGGGACCACGCTATCTTGGTCCTTTCAAAGTTTTGTGCCAGATTAATCCTGTCTCTTACAAACTTCTTCTTCCTCCTTCTCTTCGTATTCCTAATGCCTTTCATGTCTCTCTTCTTAAACCACTCATCCTCAACCGTTTCTCTCCTAAACTTATTTCTCCCACTCCTGTCTCCGGTTCTTCGGACGTCTTTCCTGTAAAGGAGATACTGGCCTCCAAAAAGGTCAGAGGAAAAACCTTTTTTCTGGTTGACTGGGAGGGCTGTGGTCCTGAAGAGAGATCCTGGGAACCTGAGGACAATATCCTAGATAAAAGTCTGGTCCTCAGGTTCTCAGGCTCAAAGAAGAGGGGGAGACCCAAGGGGGGGGGTACTGTTACGCCGAGCGCTCCGGGTCCCCGCTCCTCCCCGGAGCGCTCGCTACACTCTCGTTACTGCAGCGCCCCGGTCGGATCCACTGACCGGGTGCGCTGCGATACTGCCTCCAGCCGGGATGCGATTCGCGATGCGGGTGGCGCCCGCTCGCGATGCGCACCCCGGCTCCCGTACCTGACTCGCTCTCCGTCGGTCCTGTCCCGGCGCGCGCGGCCCCGCTCCCTAGGGCACGCGCGCGCCGGGTCTCTGCGATTTAAAGGGCCACTGCGCCGCTGATTGGCGCAGTGGTTCTAATTAGTGTGTTCACCTGTGCACTCCATATATATACCTCACTTCCCCTGCACTCCCTCGCCGGATCTTGTTGCCCTTGTGCCTAGTGAAAGCGTTCCCTTGTGTGTTCCTAGCCTGTGTTCCAGACCTCCTGCCGTTGCCCCTGACTACGATCCTTGCTGCCTGCCCTGACCTTCTGCTACGTCCGACCTTGCTTCTGTCTACTCCCTTGTACCGCGCCTATCTTCAGCAGTCAGAGAGGTTGAGCCGTTGCTAGTGGATACGACCTGGTCACTACCGCCGCAGCAAGACCATCCCGCTTTGCGGCGGGCTCTGGTGAATACCAGTAGTGACTTAGAACCGATCCACTAGCACGGTCCACGCCAATCCCTCTCTGGCACAGAGGATCCACCTCCTGCCAGCCGGCATCGTGACAGGGTAGTCCGGCTTTATACATCTTATCCCCTATCCAAAGGACAGGGGATAAGATGTATGATCACAGGGGTCCCTCCGGGACCCCTGTGATCATACATCTTATCTCATGTCCTTTGGATAGAGGATAAGATGTATAAAGCCGGAATACCCTTTAAAGGGGTTCCGACTTGATTTACAGCCCGTGTAAGGGTATGCCTGAAACCCTTCTTCCCTGTCCCACAGCTGGGCACCCTGAACTCACAAACCGATAGAAAGACCTTGAGATCTGTTTGTGGACATAATAAGAGTTTCAGCCTACTCCAAGTAACACTGTGGAGCAGGACTTTGTATTTGCCCCATCTATTGGATGTACACCAACTGAAGGTACCCAATGGCCACCAGGGCAAAGATTAGTGTTGGCTGCAGGTGTGCTTGTGGGTGGGTGTGACCCATATAATCAGATTTTGTGCTATACTGTACCTTACTATTTTCTCAAAAATGTTCCCAATAGGACCCCACATCAATGCATCGATACCCTGGATGCTCTGTTGGGTGGAGGCACTGCCGCAGATACCCCAGCTCCCAGGTAGTGGAGGGTCAGGATTGGGCCTGTCGAGGGCAGGGAGGTAACAAGGGTAGGTGGACACTCCCAAAACCCTAAGGTCTTCTAAGGACACGTAAAGGAGTACTCCGCCCCTAGACATGTTTACACAGGATAACATGTCTGATCGCGACGGGACTGGCAGCAGGGATCGGGCCGGCGCTGAGACGATATGGTCACGGAAACCTGGGGCTTCCATGATCGGGACGTGACACCACGCCCCCTCCATTCATGTCTATGGGAGGGGTTTGTGACGGCTAGTACACAGCCGTCATGTCTCTTCCCATAGACATGAATGGAGGGGGGCGTGGCAGCTGTGTTCGCCAGTCATCCGGAACGGAGCGGAGTTCGCTCCATGCAGCGGATGACTGGGGTGGCAGAGATTGCAAGGGTCCCCAGCGGCCGCATTCAGACATATTATCCTCTATCCAAACATGTCTAGCAGCGGAGTGCCCCTTTAAGGTCTTCTAAGGCCTTGAGTACAGTTGGAGCTTTTGTGCCCCCATTACCCCCCTGCTCCCCCACCTGTGGGCACAGTATTGTTCTTATTGTGCACCATCACCTGCTATGATATGATGGGGTTTCACAGCGTGTTTCCTTTATATTTCAGGTGTTTTCCAGGTGACATGAAACATTAAATATAGACAATTCATTAGTCAGAATATCACCAGGGAAGTGACTAATGCCACCCACTTGTAGCTTAGAGTTTTAACTTATGTACTCCTATATCTCTGGCTTCTGGGTAAAAAATTATAGATAAGGGGCCATACCCCTATAACAGATAAGGGGCCATACCGTTTAGCGTTTAGCCATTTTAATCTGGGAAATAGCAATGGCCTTAGCAACTGATAGCAATGGCCTTAGCAATTAATAGCAATGGCCTTAGCACCCTTAGACTAAAGTCTACAAAACCTTTTGACTTTAGTGGGTTCAGACGACTGTCTAATGCAGTGTTTTCCTACCAGGGTGCCTCCAGCTGTTGCAAAATTACAATTGTCAGCATGCCCGGGAGTGCTGGGAGTTGTAGTTTTGGGAAAAACTGGTCTAAACTGTATGATGGTCTCCGACAGATGATGTCATGGAGAGAAGTGTAAGGCATGCTGGACCTCCCGACCCTATTGTTCTGGGAGAGAAAAACTGTTGCCAAACGTGTCTGGCAGCAACTTACCCCTCCCCATCCAATTGAGAACAAATATTTTCCCTATAGCACCCCCACTGATGAAATGAGGTATTACACGATGTCTATTGAAATCAATGGGCTGTCTGAGTAATGGATGGACACACTGAGTCCTTCAGAGAGGGACACTCTTTACATGGAGGTCATGTATGAGGGATCTCTCCTCTATTACTAGGGAAGAGCTTAAAGGGGTACTCCAGTAGGGAATTTTTTTTTTTTTAAATCAAAGTTATACAGATAACTTAAATTCAGTTAATTAATTTCATTAAATTAATTTCAGTTAAAAATGATAACCCTTCCAGTAATTATCAGCTGCTGTATGCTCCACAGTAAGTTGTGTGGTCCTTTCCAGTTTGACCACAGTGCTCTCTGCTGCCACCTCTGTCCATGTCAGGAACTGTCCAGTGCAGGAGAGGTTTGCGATGGGGATTTGCTTCTGATCTGGACAGTTCTTGACATGGACAGTGGTGTCAGCAGAGAGCAATGTGGTTAGACTGAAAAGAGCTAAACATCTTCCTCAGGATCTCACAGCAGCTAAGTACTGGAAGGGTTAAGATTTTTATATAGAAGTAATTTACAAATCTGTATAACTTTCTGGCACCAGTTGATTTGAAAACATTTTTCCCCCACCGGAGTACCCCTTTAAGCTCTTTCCTGGTAATAGAGGAGAGATCCCTTGCTCATGACCTCCATGTAAAGAGTGTCCCTCTCTGGAGGACTCCGTATGTCCATCCATTACTCAGACTGCCCATTGATTTCAACAGACATGGCGTAATGCCTCATTTCACCAGTGGTGGTGCTATAGGGAATATTCACAGGAGTATGCCTTTAATATGAGAAAAGGAAGGATGTTGTAATTCAGATTTTTCTGATCCTCTGTGCTTTTATCTACACACTCTGAGAATTTTTGATAAAAAAAATGTCACCCCCCCCATGGCCACACCCCCTTATAACAGGTAATGTCTCTGTAAAGAATAAGGTTAGTGATTCAGGTCCTAACAGGGTAGGGGTACCCAATCTTTCCCATGGTCGATCCCCCGGTAATAGGACAGCACCAGACACCTGTCATTGTTTTACTACACTTGGCACGGGCCGGGCGGGCGGGGTAACAGACGGGCGGGTTCTGCTTCACTCCTCAAGAAAAATAAACGTCTTCAAGAAAACGTTTTACAGAAAAATTTCCAACAGTCGGGGAACGAAAACTTGTTTTTCCGGAAATCTGAAGATGTGAAGCGGAGTGCGGGCTCGGTGTGATATAAGACTATATAGACGACAATGACGGCAGTGTTCTCATCTATACGGGAACAATGACAGGACAGATATCTATAGAGCCGCTCCGGGTATTTTATAGAGGTTATTGGGGAGAGTCGCAGCGTTTATTGCTGGTTTTATGATTGTACTTGTGGGTTCCTACAATAGGAGGTGTATTGTTTATCAATGGAGGCGCCCCTGTGAGGTGGAGGTGGAGGCTGCTCTTGGCACCGGAGGTCTCCTAGGTTTCCCAAAGGATATAATAGGTTCCCATAGGATATAATAGGTTCTTACAGGATATAATTGGTTCCTATATGATATAATAGGTTTTCCATAGGATATAATAGGTTCCCATAGGATATAATAGGTTTCCCATAGGATATAATAGGATTTCCATAGTATATAATAGGTTCCAATAGGATATAGTAGGTTCCCATAGGATATAATAGATTTTTCATAGGATATAATAGGTTCCCATAGGATATTATAGGGTTCCATAGGATATAAGAGGTTTTCCATAGGATATAATAGATTTTCATAGGATATAATAGGTTCCAATAGGATATAATAGGTTCCAATAGGATATGATAGGTTACCATAGGATATAATAGGGTCCCATTGGCTATTATAGGTTCCCATAGGATATAATAGGTACCCATATGATTTAATAGGTTTTCTAGAGGATATAATAGGGTTCCATGGCATATAATAGGTTCCCATAGGATATAATTGGTTCCCATAAGATATAATAGGTTTTCCATAGGATACAATAGGTTCCCATAGGATATAATAGGTTCCTATCGGATATTATAGGTTCCCATAGGATATAATAGGTTCCCATAGGATATAATAGGGCCCCGTAGGATATAATAGGTTTCCATAGGATGTAATAGGTTCCCATAGGATATAATAGGTTCCCATAGGATATAATAGGTTCCCATAGGATAAAGTAGGTTCTCATAAGATATAAAAAGTTCCCATAATAGGTTCCCATATGATTTAATTGGTTCCCATAGGATATAATAGGTTTCCTATAGGATATAATAGGTTCCCATAGGATATTATAGGTTCCTATAGGATATAATAGGTTCCCGTAGGATATAAAATGTTCCCATATGATATAATAGGTTCCCATAGGATGTAGTAGGTTCCCATAGGATAAAATAGGTTCCTATAGGATATAATAGGTTCCCATAGGATATTATAGGTTCCCAAAGGATATAATAGGTTCCTATAGGATATAATAGGTTCCCATAGGATATTATAGGTTCCTATAGGATATAATAGGTTCCCATAGGATATAAAATGTTCCCATAGGATATAATAGGTTCCCATAGGATATAATAGGTACCCGTAGGATATTATAGGTTCCCATAGGATATAATAGGTTCCCATTGGATATAATAGGTTCCCATAGGATTTAATAGGTTCCCATAGGATATAATAGGTTCCCATTGAATATAATAGGTTCCCATAGGATTTAATAGGTTCCCATAGGATATAATAGGTTCCCATTGGATATAATAGGTTCCCATTGGATATAATTGGTTCCCATAGGATATAATAGGTTCCCATTGGATATAATAGGTTCCCATAGGATTTAATAGGTTCCCATAGGATATAATAGGTTCCCATAGGATTTAATAGGTTCCCATAGGATATAATAGTTGAGGTTAAAACCTATGATGGAAATTACAGCCTCATCCTGATAAGTGGGAGAACTTGCACAATTGATGGCTGACTAAATACTTTTTTGCCCCACTGTATATCTGATCTCTGGTCTGTATATATCTGATCTCTGGTCTCTATATATCTGATCTCTGGTCTCTATATATCTGATCTCTGGTCTCTATATATCTGATCTCTGGTCTGTATATATCTGATCTCTGGTCTCTATATATCTGATCTCTGGTCTCTATATATCTGATCTCTGGTCTCTATATATCTGATCTCTGGTCTTTATATATCTGATCTCTGGTCTCTATATATCTGATCTCTGGTCTCTATATATCTGATGTCTGGTCTGTATATATCTGATCTCTGGTCTGTATATATCTGATCTCTGGTCTGTATATATCTGATCTCTGGTCTCTATATATCTGATCTCTGGTCTGTATATATCTGATCTCTGGTCTCTATATATCTGATCTCTGGTCTAAATATATCTGATCTCTGGTCTATATATATCTGATCTCTGGTCTCTATATATCTGATGTCTGGTCTCTATATATCTGATCTCTGGTCTCTATATATCTGATCTCTGGTCTCTATATATCTGATGTCTGGTCTCTATATATCTGATCTCTGGTCTCTATATATCTGATCTCTGGTCTCTATATATCTGATCTCTGGTCTCTATATATCTGATCTCTGGTCTCTATATATCTGATGTCTGGTCTCTATATATCTGATGTCTGGTCTCTATATATCTGATGTCTGGTCTCTATTTATCTGATCTCTGGTCTCTATATATCTGATGTCTGGTCTCTATATATCTGATCTCTGGTCTCTATATATCTGATCTCTGGTCTCTATATATCTGATGTCTGGTCTCTATATATCTGATCTCTGGTCTCTATATATCTGATCTCTGGTCTCTATATATCTAATGTCTGGTCTCTATATATCTGATGTTTGGTCTCTATATAACTGATCTCTGGTCTCTATATATCTGATCTCTGGTCTCTATATATCTGATCTCTGGTCTCTATATATCTGATCTCTGGTCTCTATATATCTGATCTCTGGTCTCTATATATCTGATCTCTGGTCTCTATATATCTGATCTCTGGTCTCTATATATCTGATCTCTGGTCTGTATATATCTGATCTCTGGTCTCTATATATCTGATCTCTGGTCTCTATATATCTGATCTCTGGTCTCTATATATTTGATCTCTGGTCTCTATATATCTGATCTCTGGTCTGTATATATCTGATCTCTGGTCTCTATATATCTGATCTCTGGTCTCTATATATCTGATCTCTGGTCTCTATATATCTGATCTCTGGTCTCTATATATCTGATCTCTGGTCTCTATATATCTGATCTCTGGTCTCTATATATCTGATGTTTGGTCTCTATATAACTGATCTCTGGTCTCTATATATCTGATCTCTGGTCTCTATATATCTGATCTCTGGTCTCTATATATCTGATCTCTGGTCTCTATATATCTGATCTCTGGTCTCTATATATCTGATCTCTGGTCTCTATATATCTGATCTCTGGTCTCTATATATCTGATCTCTGGTCTCTATATATCTGATCTCTGGTCTGTATATATCTGATCTCTGGTCTCTATATATCTGATCTCTGGTCTCTATATATCTGATCTCTGGTCTCTATATATCTGATCTCTGGTCTCTATATATCTGATCTCTGGTCTCTATATATCTGATCTCTGGTCTCTATATATCTGATCTCTGGTCTCTATATATCTGATCTCTGGTCTCTATATATCTGATCTCTGGTCTCTATATATCTGATCTCTGGTCTCTATATATCTGATCTCTGGTCTCTATATATCTGATCTCTGGTCTCTATATATCTGATCTCTGGTCTCTATATATCTGATGTCTGGTCTCTATATATCTGATCTCTGGTCTCTATATATCTGATCTCTGGTCTCTATATATATCTGATGTCTGGTCTCTATATATCTGATCTCTGGTCTCTATATATCTGATCTCTGGTCTCTATATATCTGATGTCTGGTCTCTATATATCTGATGTCTGGTCTCTATATATCTGATCTCTGGTCTCTATATATCTGATGTCTGGTCTCTATATATCTGATGTCTGGTCTCTATATATCTGATCTCTGGTCTCTATATATCTGATCTCTGGTCTCTATATATCTGATGTCTGGTCTCTATATATCTGATGTCTGGTCTCTATATATCTGATCTCTGGTCTCTATATATCTGATCTCTGGTCTGTATATATCTGATCTCTGGTCTCTATATATCTGATCTCTGGTCTCTATATATCTGATCTCTGGTCTGTATATATCTGATCTCTGGTCTGTATATATCTGATGTCTGGTCTCTATATATCTGATCTCTGGTCTCTATATATCTGATCTCTGGTCTCTATATATCTGATCTCTGGTCTCTATATATCTGACCTCTGGTCTCTATATATCTGATCTCCGGTCTCTATATATCTGATGTCTGGTCTCTATATATCTGATCTCTGGTCTCTATATATCTGATGTCTGGTCTCTATATATCTGATCTCTGGTCTCTATATATCTGATCTCTGGTCTCTATATATCTGATGTCTGGTCTCTATATATCTGATCTCTGGTCTCTATATATCTGATCTCTGGTCTCTATATATCTGATGTCTGGTCTCTATATATCTGATGTCTGGTCTCTATATATCTGATCTCTGGTCTCTATATATCTGATCTCTGGTCTAAATATATCTGATCTCTGGTCTATATATATCTGATCTCTGGTCTCTATATATCTGATGTCTGGTCTCTATATATCTGATCTCTGGTCTCTATATATCTGATGTCTGGTCTCTATATATCTGATCTCTGGTCTCTATATATCTGATCTCTGGTCTCTATATATCTGATGTCTGGTCTCTATATATCTGATCTCTGGTCTCTATATATCTGATCTCTGGTCTCTATATATCTGATGTCTGGTCTCTATATATCTGATGTCTGGTCTCTATATATCTGATCTCTGGTCTCTATATATCTGATGTCTGGTCTCTATATATCTGATTTCTGGTCTCTATATATCTGATGTCTGGTCTCTATATATCTGATGTCTGGTCTCCATATATCTGATGTCTGGTCTCTATATATCTGATGTCTGGTCTGTATATATCTGATGTCTGGTCTATATAAATATGATGTCTAGTCTCTATATATCTGATCTCTGGTCTCTATATATCTGATCTCTGGTCTCTGTATATATAAATTCTGCTCTCCTATATCTTTCTGGTCTGTTCTTATTATTACTTTATCTGTCTCTTTATCTCTGAGCTCTGATCTCCCCTCCGCTTGTCCCTGACCCCTATAGCTCTGTGCTCTGGTCTCTATATTTCTGGTCACTTTATGTATGATCTCTAGTCTCTATATCCCTGAACTCTAATCCTTATATCTCTGAACTCTGTTTATTTCTTCTTTGAGTTTTGGATTCTGTATCTCTGGCCTCTGATATCTCTAAGCCCTGTTCTTGTTTTTCTTTATTCTCTTGTCTATGTATCTCTGATCTTTGTATTTCGGATCCCGGGTCTCTGGTCTATGTATCTCTGATGCCTGATCTCTGTATCTCTGACCTCTGTTCTTGTTTCTCTGATCTCTGTATCTCTGACGCCTGATCTCTTGTCTCTCTGATCTCCATTGCTTTGTACACAGGGTCTATATAACCTCTGACCTGTGGTCTTCTTCTCTCTGTGCTGCCTCCATGTTCTTCCACATCTTGACAGAACAGGATACAATGACTCTTTCTCCAATGTAGCCTGATGTTCCCTTTCTATTTAGGACGGACAGTTCTTTGGCCTAAGTGAATTAGGTGTTTTCCATGTCACATGTAGCAGTAATCTCATTCTCTAGCACCCGGTGGTGTCACATTGTAGCCATTATGTTATCTGTCCCCTCCTTTGATGTAATGTTATTATTACTACCCAGGGAACATGCAGTGACTGGCGCTTATCTCCTCCACATACTGGAATAACTAAGCGCAGTCCTGTATAGTACTTTCCACCTAAGTCTATGAAGCTTTTTTCAAGGTGGTTTCCATTCTCTGCTCTTAGTAAGTTATACAACACAGACCAATGTATTCTAGCAAAGGATGTGACCTGGAAAGTTCATATTCCTGTAAAGGACTTTTCAAGTAAAAAAAAATGATAATCTTGTAGACTCCACTGCCCAGTTAAGGTCTGAACACCAACAGGTCTGAAGGTCTAAACACTAACAGGTCTGAAGGTCTAAACACTAACAGGTCTGAAGGTCTGACCACCAACAGGTCTTAAGGTCTAAACACCAACAGGTCTGAAGGTCTAAATACCAACAGGTCTGAAGGTCTAAATACCAACAGGTCTGAAGGTCTGAACACCAACAGGTCTGAAGGTCTAAATACCAACAGGTCTGAAGGCCTAAATAACAACAGGTCTGAATGTCTAAATACCAACAGGTCTGAAGGTCTAAATAACAACAGGTCTGAAGGCCTAAATAACAACAGGTCTGAATGTCTAAATACCAACAGGTCTGAAGGTCTATACACCAACAGGTCAGAAGTTCTAAATACCAACAGGACTGAAGGTCTAAATAACAACAGGTCTGAAGGTCTAAATACCAACAGGTCTGAAGGTCTATACACCAACAGGTCTGAAGGTCTGAACACCAACAGGTCTGAACAGCAACAGGTCTGAAGGTCTGAACGACAACAGGTCTGAAGGTCTGAACACCAACAGGTCTGAAGGTCTGAACAGCAACAGGTCTGAAGGTCTGAACACCAACAGGTCTGAAGGTCTAAATACCAACAGGTCCGAAAGTCTGAATCCCAACAGCTCTGAAGGTCTACACACCAACAGGTCCGAAGGTCTGACCACCAACAGGTCCGAAGATCTAAACACTAACAGGTCTTAAGGTCTGAACACCAACAATTCTAAAGTTCTAAACACCAACAGGGCTTAAGGTCTGAACACCAACAGGTCTGAAGGTCTGAACACCAACAGGTCTGAAGGTCTGAACACCAACAGGTCTGAAGGTCTGAACACCAACAGGTCTGAAGGTCTGAACACCAACAGGTCTGACCACCAACAGGTCTGAAGGTCTAAAAACCAACAGGTCTGAAGATCTAAATACCAACAGGTCTGAAGGTCTAAATACCAAAAGGTCTGAAGGTCTAAATACCAACAGGTCTGAAGGTCTAAATACTAACAGGTCTAAAGGTCTAAATACCAACAGGTCTGAAGGTCTATACACCAACAGGTCTGAAGGTCTAAATACCAACAGGTCTAAAGGTCTAAATACCAACAGGTCTAAAGGTCTAAATACCAACAGGTCTGAAGGTCTAAATACCAACAGGTCTAAAGGTCTAAATACCAACAGGTCTAAAGGTCTAAATACCAACAGGTCTGAAGGTCTATACACCAACAGGACTGAAGGTCTATACTCCAACAGGTCTGAAGGTCTAAATACCAACAAGTCTGAAGGTCTAAATACCAACAGGTCTGAAGGTCTATACACCAATAGGTCAGAAGGTCTAAATACCAACAGGTCAGAAGGTCTAAATAATAGCAGGTCTGAAGGTCTAAATACCAACAGGTCAGAAGGTCTAAATAATAGCAGATCTGAAGGTCTAAATACCAACAGGTCTGAAGGTCTATACTCCAACAGGTCTGAAGGTCTGAACAGCAACAGGTCTGAAGGTCTAAACACCCATGCGTCTGAAGGTCTGAACGACAACAGGTCTGAAGGTCTGAACACCAACAGGTCTGAAGGTCTGAACAGCAACAGGTCTGAAGGTCTGAACACCAACAGGTCTGAAGATCTAAACACCAACAGGTCTGAAGGTCTGAACCCCAACAGGTCTGAAGGTCTAAATACCAACAGGTCTAAAGGTCTGACCACCAACAGGTCCGAAGGTCTAAATACCAACAGGTCTGAAGGTCTAAATACCAACAGGTTGTTACGCCGAGCGCTCCGGGTCCCCGCTCCTCCCCGGAGCGCTCGCAGCGTTCACCTTGTCGCAGCGCCCCCGGTCAGACCCGCTGACCGGGAGCGCTGCATTAGTGTCTCTGGTGGGGATGCGACCCGTGAAGTGGGACGCGCCCGCTCGCGGTTCGCATCCCAGTCTTCTTACCCGACCTGTCCTCCGTCAGTTCAGTCCCGGCGCGCGCGGTCCCGCTCCGTAAGGCGCGCCGGCACTTTGCAATTTAAAGGGACAGTGCGCCTCTGATTGGCGCCTGGCCCAATTAGTGCATACACCTGTGCCCTAGCCTATATTACCTCACTTCCCCTTCACAGCATCGCCGTATCTTGTTGCCATTGTGCCAGTGAAAGCATTCCTTGTATGTCCCAAGCCAGTGTTCCAGACCTTCTGCCGTTGCCCCTGACTATGATCCTTGCTGCCTGCCCTGACCGTCTGCTATGTCCGACCTTGCTCTTGCCTAATCCCTTGTACCGCGCCTATCTCAGCCGCCAGTTGGGGTTGAGTCGCCATCGGGTGGAACGACCAGGGGGTTACATGCCGCAGCAAGTCCATCCCGCTTTGCGGCGGGCTCTGGTGAAAACCAGTAACCCCTTAGACTCCGTTCCTCTGGTACGGCCCACGTCATCACCCCACTGACACTGAGGATCCACCACTAGTATCCTCACAGTACCCGGATCCTGACAGTAGATCCGGCCATGGATCCCGCTGAGGTCCCGCTGCGCGTTGTCGCTGACCTTACCACGGTGGTCGCCCAGCAGTCTCAACAGATAGCGCAACAAGGACATCAGCTGTCCCAACTGACAGTTATGCTGTAACAACTCCTGCCACAGCTTCAGCAACCATCTCCTCCGCCAGCTCCTGCACCTCCTCCGCAGCGAGTGGCCGCTTCCAGCCTCCGTTTGTCTCTGCTGGATAAATTTGATGGGGACTCTAAACAATGCCGTGGTTTTCTCTTTCAATGTTCCTTGCACTTGGAGATGATGTCGGACCAATTTCCCACAGAACGGTCTAAGGTGGCTTTCGTGGTTAGTCTCCTGTCTGGGAAGGCCCTGTCATGGGCCACACTGCTCTGGGACCGCAATGATCCTGTCACTGCCACTGTCCAGTCCTTCTTCGCTGAGGTTCGTAGTGTCTTCGAGGAACCAGCCCGAGCCTCTTCTGCCGAGACTGCTTTGTTGAACCTTGTCCAGGGAAATTCTTCTGTGGGCGAATACGCCATCCAATTTCGTACTCTCGCTTCTGAATTATCCTGGAATAATGAGGCCCTCTGCGCGACCTTCAAGAAAGGCCTATCCAGCAACATCAAGGAAGTACTGGCCGCACGAGAAATTCCTGCTAACCTGCATGAACTTATCCATTTGGCCACCCGCATTGACATGCATTTTTCCGAAAGACGTCAGGAGCTCCGTCAGGATATGGACTTTGTTCGCACCAGGCGATTTCTCTCCCCGGCTCCTCTCTTCTCAAGTCCACTGCAATCTGTTCCTGTGCCTTCTGCCGTGGAGGTTATGCAAGTAGACCGGTCCCGCCTGACCCTACAAGAGAGGACTCGCCGCCGCAATGAGAATCTATGCCTGTACTGTGCTAGCACCGAACACCTCCTGAAGGATTGTCCTATCTGTCCTCCGCGTCAGGAAAGACGCACTCCGATTCCGCACAAAGGTGAGACAGCTCTAGGGGTGAACTCTGCTTCTCCACGTCTTACTGTGCCTGTGCGGATTTCTTCTTCTGCTAACTCCTCCTTCTCAGCTGTGGCCTTCTTGGATTCCGGTTCTGCAGGAAATTTTATATTGGCCTCTCTCGTTAATAGGTTCAACATCCCAGTGACCAGTCTCGTCAGACCACTCTACATTGCTTCAGTTAATGGAGAAAAATTGTACTGTACTGTGCATTACCACACAGAACCCCTGTTAATGTGTATTGGACTACATTACGAAAAAATTGAATTTCTGGTCCTACCCAGCTGCACTTCTGAAATTCTCCTCGGCTTGCCTTGGCTCCAACGTCATTCACCTACCTTTGACTGGATCACCAGGGAGATCAAGAGTTGGGGTTCTTCTTGCCTTAAAAAATGCCTCACGTCTGCTCCTGGCTCCGTCAGTACCCCTGTGGCTCCTCCTATACCAGGTCTTCCCAAGGCCTACCAGGACTACGCCGATGTTTTTTGCAAAAAACAAGCAGAGACTTTGCCACCTCACAGGCCTTACGACTGCCCGATTGACCTCCTTCCTGGTACTACTCCACCCCGGGGCAGGATCTATCCTCTGTCCGCTCCTGAGACTCAAGCCATGTCAGACTACATCCAGGAAAATTTAAAGAGGGGATTCATTCACAAGTCCTCATCCCCTGCCGGAGCGGGGTTCTTCTTTGTCTCAAAAAAAGACGGTACCTTACGGCCATGCATTGATTACCGCGGTTTAAATAAAATCACTATCAAAAACCGCTATCCTCTGCCTCTTATTTCGGAACTCTTTGACCGCCTTCGTGGCGCTAACATCTTCTCTAAATTGGACTTAAGAGGCGCATATAATGTCATTCGCATCAGAAAAGGGGATGAGTGGAAAACCGCATTTAATACCAGAGACAGACATTTTGAATATCTGGTTATGCCCTTTGGGCTCTGCAACGCCCCTGCTGTCTTCCAGGATTTCGTTAATGAAATATTTCGGGATTTGTTATATACCTGTGTTGTGGTTTACCTGGACGACATCTTGATTTTTTCCTCTAGTCTTGAGGAACACCGTCGTCATGTCCGCCTAGTGCTCCAGAGACTCCGTGAAAATCAACTATATGCCAAGATGGAGAAATGTCTCTTTGAATGCCAATCTCTTCCCTTCCTAGGTTACCTAGTCTCTGGCCAGGGACTTTAAATGGACCCAGACAAACTGTCTGCCGTTTTAGATTGGCCACGCCCTTCTGGACTCCGAGCTATCCAACGCTTCTTAGGATTTGGCAATTACTACCGACAGTTTATTCCTCATTTTTCCACCATTGTGGCTCCAATTGTGGCCCTAACCAGGAAGAATGCGAACCCTAAGTCCTGGCCTCCCCAAGCGGATGAGGCCTTCAATCGCCTCAAATCTGCCTTTGCTTCTGCTCCGGTACTCTCCAGACCTGATCCATCTAAACCCTTCTTGCTGGAAGTGGACGCCTCCTCGGTCGGAGCTGGAGCCGTACTCCTTCAAAAAAAACTCTACCGGTCATAACATTACTTGTGGTTTCTTTTCTAAAACCTTCTCTCCGGCGGAAAAAAATTACTCCATTGGTGACCGTGAACTTCTGGCCATTAAACTAGCTCTTGAAGAATGTAGGCATCTGCTGGATGTTTCCAAACACCCCATTGTCATCTACACGGATCACAAGAATCTCTCGTATCTCCAGTCAGCCCAACGTCTGAACCCACGCCAGGCTAGGTGGTCGTTGTTTTTTGCCCGTTTTAACTTCTAGATACATTTTTGTCCTGCTGACAAAAGCATCACTTTCACGTTCTTCTGATGCTTCCGAATCGGAAGCCCCCCAGCAACACATTGTACCTCCTGAGTGCCTGATCTCCTCTGCTCCAGCTTCTATCAGACAAACTCCTCCTGGAAAGACTTTCGTCCCCCCACACCAGCGCCTCAAGATCCTCAAGTGGGGACACTCCTCGCACCTCGCCGGCCATGCTGGCGTCAAGAAGTCCATCCAACTCATTTCTCGTTTATATTGGTGGCCTACCCTGGAGGCAGATGTCGCTGATTTCGTTCAAGCCTGTACAGTTTTTGCCCGGGACAAGACTCCTCGCCAGAAGCCTGCTGGACTCCTTCATCCTTTACCTGTTCCTGAGCTACCATGGTCTCAAATTGCCATGGATTTTATTACGGATCTGCCTTTATCCCATGGCAACACAGTCATCTGGGTGGTCGTTGATATCACGATTCGGCTTACAGGTTGTGGATCCACTGTGTCAGCGAGGGATTGGCGTGGACCGTGCTGGTGGACCGGTTCTAAGAGGCTACTGGTGTTCACCAGAGCCCGCCGCAAAGTGGGATGGTCTTGCTGTGGCGGTAGCAACCAGGTCGTATCCACTAGCAACGGCTCAACCTCGCTGACTGCTGAGAAGGCGTGGGACAGAAGGACTAGGCAGAGGCAAGGTCAGACGTAGCAGAAGGTCGGGGCAGGCGGCAAGGTTCGTAGTCAATATGGATAGCAGGAGATCAGGTAACACAGGCTTTGGACAACACTAAACGCTTTCACTGGCACAAGGCAACAAGATCCAGCAAGGAAGTGCAGGGGAAGTAGGGTGATATAGCCAGGGAGCAGGTGGAAGCTAATTAGGCTAATGGGGCCAGGCACCAATCATTGGTGCACTGGCCCTTTAAGTCTCAGGGAGCTGGCACGCGTGCGCCCTAGAGAGCGGAGCCGCGCGCGCCAGCACATGACAGCCGGGGACCGGGACGGGTAAGTGACTTGGGATGCGATTCGCGAGCGGGCGCGTCCCGCTATGCGAATCGCATCCCCGCCGGCAATGTCAGTGCAGCGCTCCCGGTCAGCGGGTCTGACTGGGGCGCTGCAGGGAGAGAGACGCCGTAAGCGCTCCGGGGAGTAGCAGGGACCCGGAGCGCTCGGCGTAACAGTACCCCCTCCCCTTAGGTCTCCCCCTTTTTTTGTCTGGCAACTGCTTCACATGGGACAAGGACACCGGGAGTGATAGTAGGGTTTCCTCAAAGGCAGGCAGTACAGCAGGAGTGGGAATGGGGAGGGAGGGCAGAGGGTGAAGCTTGGCCCGGGGCATGGTGTCACCAGGACGGGGGCCATGAGGAGGCAAGGCACAGTCCTGATAAGCCTAGGGGAGACGAGGTGTAGGAGGAGGCACTGAGGCTTGCCTGACGGGACTGGGAGGGGAGGAGAGGCATTTCTTGTGGCAAGCAGAGCCCCAATTCTTGATCTCCCCGGTGGTCCAGTCAAGGGTGGGAGAATGAAGCTGGAGCCATGGCAGACCGAGGAGGACTTCAGAGGTGCAGTTGGGAAGGACGAAAAATTCAATCTTTTCGTGATGGGGTCCAATGCACATTAAGAGGGATTTTGTGCGGTAACGCACGGTGCAATCCAATCTAACTCCGTTGACCGCGGAAATGTAGAGCGGCTTGACAAGATGGGTCACCGGGATGCAGAACTTATTCACCAAAGAATCCAGAATAAAATTCCCAGAGGCACCAGAGTCCAAGCAGGCCACGGCTGAGAGGGAGGAGTTGCAGAAGGAGAAATCCGCACGGGCACCGTGAGACGTGGAGAAGCAGACTTCGTACCAAGAGATGCCACACCCACGTGAGCTGGGTGCGTGCGTGCGTTTCCTAGACGTGGAGGACGAATAGGGCAATCCACCAAGAAATGTTCGGTACTGGCACAGTACAGACAAAGATTTTCTTCCCTACGGCGATTCCTCTCTTCCTGGGTCAGGCGAGACCGATCCACTTGCATGGCCTCCTCGGCGGGAGGCACAGGCGTAGATTGCAAAGGATACTGTGGGAGAGGTGCCCAGAGATCTAGGTCTTTTTCCTGGCGGAGATCCTGGTGTCTCTCAGAAAAATGCATGTCAATGCGGGTGGCCAAATGGATAAGTTCTTGCAGGTTGGCAGGAATCTCTCGTGCGGCCAGCACATCCTTTATGTTACTAGATAGGCCTTTTTTAAAGGTCGCGCAGAGAGCCTCGTTATTCCAAGATAATTCGGAAGCGATAGTATGAAATTGGATGGTGTACTCGCCTACTGAAGAATTACCCTGGACCAGGTTCAGCAGGGCAGTCTCGGCAGAAGAGGCTCGGGCTGGTTCCTCGAAGACACTACGGACTTCAGCGAAGAAGGACTGGACTGTGGCTGTGGCAGGATCATTGCGGTCCCAGAGCGGTGTGGCCCAAGACAAGGCTTTTCCAGAAAGAAGGCTCACTACGAACGCCACCTTAGACCGTTCTGTAGGAAATAGGTCTGACAACATCTCCATATGCAGGGAACATTGAGACAAAAATCCACGGCAGAGTCTAGAGTCCCCATCAAATTTGTCCGGCAGGGACAAGCGGAGGCTAGGAGCGGCCACTCGCTGCGGAGGAGGTGCAGGAGCTGGCGGAGGAGATTGTTGCTGCTGTAGCAGTAGCAGAAGTTGCTGTAACGTGGCAGTCAGCTGCGACAGCTGCTGTCCTTGTTGGGCAATTTGCTGCGATTGCTGGGCGACCACCGTGGGTAGGTCAGCGAGACTTGGCAGCGGCACCTCAGCGGGATCCATGGCCGGATCTACTGTCACGATTCGGCTTACAGTTGATCGTTTCTCCAAGATGGTACATTTTATTCCACTTCCAGATCTTCCTTCAGCGCCACAGTTGGCCAAGCAATTTTTTGTACACATTTTTCGCCTTTATGGGCTTCCCACGCATATCGTCTTGGATAGAGGCGTTCAATTTGTATCGAAATTTTGGAGAGCTCTCTGTAATCAATTAAAAATCAAATAAAATTTCTCGTCCTCCTATCATCCCCAATCCAATGGGCAAGTAGAGAGAGTTAACCAGGTTCTTGGTGACTATTTGCGACATTTTGTTTCCTCCCGCCAGGATGATTGGGCCGATCTTCTACCCTGGGCTGAATTCTCGTACAATTTCAAAGACTTTGAATCCTCCGCCAAATCCCCGTTCTTTGTGGTGTACGGCCGTCACCCTCTTCCCCCCTCCCTACTCCCATGCCTTCTGGTTTGCCTGCTGTTGATGAAGTTACATGGGACTTCTCCATCATCTGGAAAGAAACTCAAAAGTCCCTCCTACTGGCCTCATCCCGTATGAAGAAGCATGCCGACAAAAAGAGAAGAACTCCTCCTGTCTTCGCTCCTGGGGACAAAGTGTGGCTCTCCAAGTATATCCGCTTCCGTGTCCCCAGCTATAAGCTGGGACCACGTTATCTTGGACCCTTTAAAATCAAGAGTCAAATCAATCCTGTCTCCTACAAACTCCTTCTTCCCCCTTCTCTCCGTATTCCTAACGCTTTTCATGTTTCTCTTCTCAAACCGCTTGTCCTTAACCGCTTCTCTCCCAAGGTTGTCGCTCCAGCTCCATTCTCTGGCTCCTCTGATGTCTTCGCTGTTAAAGAGATTCTCGCATCTAAGACAGTCAGAGGTAAAAAAAAATATTCTCGAAGATTGGGAGAATTGTGGACCTGAGGAGAGGTCTTGGGAAACCGAGGATAACATCCTCGACAAGGAGCTCATTCACAAGTTCTCGGGTTCCAAAAAGAGGGGGAGACCGAAGGGGGGGGGGGGTACTGTTACGCCGAGCGCTCCGGGTCCCCGCTCCTCCCCGGAACGCTCGCAGCGTTCACCTTGTCGCAGCGCCCCGGTCAGACCCGCTGACCGGGAGCGCTGCATTAGTGTCTCTGGCGGGGATGCGACCCGCGAAGCGGGACGCGCCCGCTCGCGGTTCGCATCCCAGTCTTCTTACCCGACCTGTCCTCCGTCAGTTCAGTCCCGGCGCACGCGGCCCCGCTCCCTAGGGCGCGCGCGCGCCGGCACTCTGCGATTTAAAGGGCCAGTGCGCCTCTGATTGGCGCCTGGCCCAATTAGTGCATACACCTGTGCCCTAGCCTATATTACCTCACTTCCCCTTCCCAGCATCGCCGGATCTTGTTGCCATTGTGCCAGTGAAAGAGTTCCTTGTATGTCCCAAGCCAGTGTTCCAGACCTTCTACCGTTGCCCCTGACTACGATCCTTGCTGCCTGCCCTGACCTTCTGCTACGTCCGACCTTGCTCTTGCCTAATCCCTTGTACCGCGCCTATCTCAGCCGTCAGTTGGGGTTGAGTCGCTATCGGGTGGAACGACCTGGGGGTTACCTGCCTCAGCAAGTCCATCCCGCTTTGCGGTGGGGTCTGGTGAAAACCAGTAACCCCTTAGACTCCATTCCCCTGGTACGGCCCACGTCATCACCCCACTGACACAGAGGATCCACCACCAGTATCCTCACAGTACCCGGATCCTGACACAGGTCTTAAAATCTGACCATCAACAGATCTGAAGGTCTACACACCAACAGGTCTGAAGGTCTAAATACCAACAGGTCCGAAGGTCTAAATATTAACAGGTCTGAAGGTCTAAATACCAACAGGACTGAAGGTCTAAATACCAACAGGTCTGAAGGTCTAAATACCAACAGGTCTGAAGGTCTAAATACCAACAGGTCTGAAGGTCTAAATACCAAAAGGACTGAAGGTCTATACACCAACAGGTCTGAAGGTCTAAATACCAACAGGTCTGAAGGTCTAAATACCAACAGGTCTGAAGGTCTATACACCAACAGGTCTGAAGGTCTATACACCAACAGGTCTGAAGGTCTATACACCAACAGGTCTGAAGGTCTAAATACCAACAGGTCTGAAGGTCTAAATACCAACAGGTTTGAAGGTCTAAATACCAACAGGTCTGAAGGTCTAAATACCAACAGGTCTGAAGGTCTAAATACCAACAGGTCTGAAGGTCTAAATACCAACAGGTCTGAAGGTCTAAATAACAACAGGTCTGAAGGTCTAAATAACAACAGGTCTGAAGATCTAAATAACAACAGGTCTGAAGGTCTAAATACCAACAGGTCTGAAGGTCTGACCACAAAGACTCTTAATATTTTGCAAACTCGATTTATTATTTTTTCATTTTTCACTCTTGAAAATAATTCAGACCCCAAACCAGAACCTTTACATGAATTCAACACCAGACCCCTAAAATAATCTGACCTAACACCAGACCCCTAAAATAATCTGACCTAACACCAAACCCCTAAAATAATCTGACCTAACACCAGACCCCTAAAATAATCTGACCTAACACCAGACCCCTAAAATAATCCGACTTTACACCAGACCCCTAAAATAATCTGACCTAACACCAGACCCCTAAAATAATCCGACTTTACACCAGACCCCTAAAATAACCTGACCTAACACCAGACCCCTAAAATAATCTGACCTAACACCAGACCCCTAAAATAATCTGACCTAACACCAGACCCCTAAAATAATCCGACTTTACACCAGACCCCTAAAATAATCCGACTTTACACCAGACCCCTAAAATAATCTGACCTAACACCAGACCCCTAAAATAATCTGACCTAACACCAGACCCCTAAAATAATCCGACTTTACACCAGACCCCTAAAATAATCTGACCTAACACCAGACCCCTAAAATAATCCGACCTAACACCAGACCCCTAAAATAATCTGACCTAACACCAGACCCCTAAAATAATCCGACCTTACACCAGACCCCTAAAATAATCCGACCTTACACCAGACTCCAGAATAGACCCATCAAATTCATCGGACCACAGACCAGACTACAATGAATCTGACCCCAAATCAGACCCCTGAAATAATCAGACCCCAGAACAGACCCCTAAAATTAACTCCTCAAACTAAATCTGTAAAATAGACAGATAAAATGGACCAGACCCCAGACCAGACCCTCAAATTCATCTGAACCATAAAGATTCCTGGATGACATAATGAGACCTTCCCACCCTGACCTACAGTACGTGCAGATAATCCTGTTCTCCACTTCTCATTTGCATAAATACTTTAGATAGAAACAAGAACAATTTTCAGATCTTTCAAAAAGAAAAACAAAGAATTAAAATGTCCCCAACACAGATAAATGATGGGAGCATGTGTGGGGGATCTATTACAGGAACCAGATCCACAGACCAACATCCCAGGCACTTCACACGTAGAGACCTCACCAAGTGAGAAATAGATAGATATGAGATAGATAGATAGATAGATAGATAGATATGAGATAGATAGATAGATAGATAGATATGAGATAGATAGATAGATAGATATGAGATAGATAGATAGATAGATAGATATGAGATAGATAGATAGATAGATAGATAGATAGATAGATAGATATGAGATAGATAGATAGATAGATAGATAGATATGAGATAGATAGATATGAGATAGATAGATATGAGATAGATAGATAGATATGAGATATATATGAGATAGATAGATAGATAGATATGAGATAGATAGATAGATAGATAGATATGAGATAGATAGATATGAGATAGATAGATATGAGATAGATAGATAGATATGAGATAGATAGATAGATAGATAGATAGATATGAGATAGATAGATAGATATGAGATAGATAGATAGATAGATATGAGATAGATAGATAGATATGATATAGATAGATGATAGATATGAGATAGATAGATATGAGATAGATAGATAGATAGATAGATATGATATAGATATGAGATAGATAGATATGAGATAGATAGATATATAGATATGAGATAGATAGATAGATATGAGATAGATAGATATAAGTTAGATAGATAGATAGATAGATAGATATGAGATGAGATAGATAGATATGAAATAGATAGATATGAGATGAGATAGATAGATATGAGATAGATAGATATGAGATAGATAGATATGAGATACATAGATAGATAGATAGATGGATATGAGAGAGATAGATAGATAGATAGATAGATATGAGATAGATAGATAGATATGAGATAGATAGATAGATATAAGATAGATAGATAGATAGATATGATATAGATAGATAGATATGAGATAGATAGATATGATATAGATAGATAGATATGAGATAGATATATAGATATGAGATAGATATGAGATAGATAGATATGAGATAGATAGATATGAGATAGATATTAGATAGATAGATATGCGATAGATAGATAGATATGAGATAGATAGATATGAGATAGATAGATAGATAGATAGATATGAGATAGTTAGATATGAGATAGATAGATAGATAGATATGAGATAGATAGATATGAGATAGATATGAGATAGATAGATAGATAGATAGATATGAGATAGATAGATTCCTATGGACAGTGTTTAGGACAGATGTTTGTCCATTAACAGCTGATGATCTATTGTTGAAGGGGGATATTATATTCTCAGCCGAATAGACCCAGAAATTTCCCATGTACTCAGGAAACTGCAATACAGTATATACACTCAGTATACATATAGTATATATAGTACAGTATATACACTCAGTATACATATAGTATATATATAGTACAGTATATACACTCAGTATACATATAGTATATATATAGTACAGTATATACACTCAGTATACATATAGTATATATATAGTACAGTATATACACTCAGTATACATATAGTATATATATAGTACAGTATATACACTCAGTATACATATAGTATATATAGTACAGTATATACACTCAGTATACATATAGTATATATATAGTACAGTATATACACTCAGTATACATATAGTATATATAGTACAGTATATACACTCAGTATACATATAGTATATATATATATATATATAGTACAGTATATACACTCAGTATACATATAGTATATATATAGTACAGTATATACACTCAGTATACATATAGTATATATATAGTACAGTATATACACTCAGTATACATATAGTATATATAGTACAGTATATACACTCAGTATACATATAGTATATATATAGTACAGTATATACACTCAGTATACATATAGTATATATATAGTACAGTATATACACTCAGTATACATATAGTATATATATAGTACAGTATATACACTCAGTATACATATAGTATATATAGTACAGTATATACACTCAGTATACATAAAGTATATATATATATAGTACAGTATATACACTCAGTATACATATAGTATATATATAGTACAGTATATACACTCAGTATACATATAGTATATATATAGTACAGTATATACACTCAGTATACATATAGTATATATAGTACAGTATATACACTCAGTATACATATAGTATATATATAGTACAGTATTTACACTCAGTATACATATAGTATATATATAGTACAGTATATACACTCAGTATACATATAGTATATATATAGTACAGTATATACACTCAGTATACATATAGTATATATAGTACAGTATATACACTCAGTATACATATAGTATATATAGTACAGTATATACACTCAGTATACATACAGTATATATATAGTACAGTATATACACTCAGTATACATATAGTATATATATAGTACAGTATATACACTCAGTATACATATAGTATATATTTAGTACAGTATATACACTCAGTATACATATAGTATATATATATAGTACAGTATATACACTCAGTATACATACAGTATATATAGTACAGTATATACACTCAGTATACATATAGTATATATATATAGTACAGTATATACACTTAGTATACATATAGTATATATAGTACAGTATATACACTCAGTATACATATAGTATATATATAGTACAGTATATACACTCAGTATACATATAGTATATATATAGTACAGTATATACACTCAGTATACATATAGTATATATAGTACAGTATATACACTCAGTATACATATAGTATATATAGTACAGTATATACACTCAGTATACATATAGTATATATAGTACAGTATATACACTCAGTATACATATAGTATATATATAGTACAGTATATACACTCAGTATACATATAGTATATATATATAGTACAGTATATACACTTAGTATACATATAGTATATATAGTACAGTATATACACTCAGTATACATATAGTATATATAGTACAGTATATACACTCAGTATACATATAGTATATATATATAGTACAGTATATACACTCAGTATACATATAGTATATATATAGTACAGTATATACACTCAGTATACATATAGTATATATATAGTACAGTATATACACTCAGTATACATATAGTATAAATAGTACAGTATATACACCCAGTATACATATAGTATATATAGTACAGTATATACACTCAGTATACATATAGTATATATATAGTACAGTATATACACTCAGTATACATATAGTATATATATATAGTACAGTATATACACTCAGTATACATATAGTATATATAGTACAGTATATACACTCAGTATACATATAGTATATATAGTATAGTATATACACTCAGTATACATATAGTATATATATAGTACAGTATATACACTCAGTATACATATAGTATATATAGTACAGTATATACACTCAGTATACATATAGTATATATATAGTACAGTATATACACTCAGTATACATATAGTATATATATAGTACAGTATATACACTCAGTATACATATAGTATATATAGTACAGTATATACACTCAGTATACATATAGTATATATAGTACAGTATATACACTCAGTATACATATAGTGTATATAGTACAGTATATACACTCAGTATAC